>NW_005882327.1:0-5215 GCF_000147115.1 Myotis lucifugus | reverse complement strand
GCCTCGGGCGCCCGAGTTTGCCGAGGAGCGCGGGCACGCGCACGCCAACGGCTGGGAGGCTAACGGGCGCGCATGCGTTCTCCGGCAGGGGAACCTTTTTCAGTCTCCCCTAATAAACCATGACTCAGGCTTTGGAGTATGATCCATGTGTCATGATTAAAAGAACAGCATTTGACCAGGCTTATAGTGTCATTCATGTTTTCTCTGTATTGTTTTCATCCTTGCTCCCATCAAGTGATTATGCACTGGCTTAACATCATAAATTAGTTTGGAGAAGGATGTTAAACAAATAACTTTGAATTTTCCAGGATGAACTTAACTTGTAGAAATGTAAACAAAGGAAATATAGAAGAAAACTAATTTCCTAGGCACAACTTACCGTAAAAACTACTTGTGTACACATGACACCCTCAACAGCTGCTAAGCCACCTGCAAATAAACAATAAGTTCCTAGCCCCGTTTTAATATTCAGGAAGTGCCTCATTGCAAGATGACAAGTGAGGAGGTGGATGGGGCTGGGGCAGGGCTGGAACCATATTGCCTAAGCCACAATGGGGGTGCAGAATGCTTCGCCAGCCGGCACCTATGGTGAACCGAAACTGGTACTCAGATGCCAACATGCCTGCCCAGGCACTGACGAAGGGCTACCAGGACATTGCCACGCAGTTTATCTCCAACCTGGACATTGACGCGATCCTGGGTGGAGGCTGCAAGTATACATTTCCCAAGGGGACCACAGACCTTGAATACCCTGGTGATGCCAGACAGCACAGAGTCAGGCTGGACAGACGGAACCTGGGTCAGGAGTGGCAGGCCAAGCACCAGGGTGCCGGGTATGTGTGGAACCGAAGGGTGCTCATTCAGGTGTCACAGGATCCCTCTGTAACACATCTCTTGCATCTCTCTGAGTCGGGGGGCATGAAGTATGAGGTCCACTGAAACCCAAGCTGGACACAACCCTGATGGAGATGACAGAGGCAGCCTGAGTCTGCTGGGCCTGAACCCCTGTGGCCTCTACTTGTTCCTGGAGGGGGAGCCCACATCGGCCATGGCCATCATGAGAGCAGAGCTTACCTGGCATTGACTGAGACCATCAGTTTCTTTACCTACCTACCTTCCTTCCTTCCTTCCTTCCTTCCTTCCTTCCTTCCTTCCTTCCCTCCCTCCCTCCCTCCCTCCCTCCCTCCCTCCCTTCTTTCCTTTCTTTTTTAATTTCAGAGAGGGAGAGGGAAAGATAGATAGAAAACATCAATGATGAGAGAGAATTATTGATCAGCTGCCTCTTGTACAACCCTCATTGGGATCGAGCCCGCAACCCAAGCATATGCCCTCACCGGGAATCAACAGTAACCTTCTGGTTCATAGGCTGACAGCCACACTGGCCAGGCGTGAGACCATCAGTTTCAATGATGCTATGGACAGCGCCAGCCAGCTCACAAATGAGGACACCACTGAACACTCCCACATCTTCACTTTTGGTGACCCGAGGTAGATGCCCTTCTGAGCATAACAGGGTGCTTAGTGGGCACGAGGAGGGGACAGGAACCAGTAATGAGAAGAAGGCAGTGACAGCTCTATCTTTGGGCTTAACTTTTGCTAGAAAATTCATTCTCACAGGGAAGTCAAGACTCCCAACCCAACTCCTACCTCCACTGACTTCCAGGCTTTCTTGGCCCAGTTCATCACAGAGATGACCTCATTACCATGTGTTGGTTGTACTGGTTACATCGGGCTGGCCCACTCACACCAATGGTCTGGTAGTTGGTCTTGACCCCACACAGGTAGGCTGTGGCAGTGTTTGTTCATGTTGCATGTCTTGGCCGGAGCCATGTGTGGGAATTGATCCATGGCCAGGGGTTATCCCAGGTCCTAGCTTGCCATTCATCTGTTCCTTTAAGATCCGAGCTGCTGTCACCGTGGACACCCCCATCTCATCCCCCAAGAAGATAATGAGGTTCTTGGCAGCCATCTGGGTGGACTGCAGCTTCTCGGTGATGTCCAGGGTCTGGGCTGCATGGTGGTTCCAGAAGGCTGGGTCTTCCTCCTCAATGGGAGGATGCCCAGGAGAGCCATAGCCTCAGGTCCAGCAGCAGCAGCCAGGCTCCCCGTAGGCCTGTGGGACCATGGGGAGGTGGAGGAGCAGGAACTCCAGAGGGGCTGGGACCTGGTGAGGCTGGGCCTTGGGCAAGGCTGAGACACCAGAGTGCCAGCTGCAGCGCAAGCTCTACTCTTCAAATATTGAGTGTTTACAAAGGCTTCTGCTTTCTGCACACACAGGCTTCTTGTGGAGTTCTTCAAACACTTTGAAGTGTGTCTCTTCAATGTGATCCGTCTTTCAATCCTTAATTTCAGACCTGTTTTAAAACATGAGGACACTCAAGATGGGTACGAGTTGTTTCATCTTGGGAGCTCTTTTGCCATCAGTTTTCAACTGTTGCTTTACGCGGGCAGCTTGACAATGTAAAAATTCAAACCTTGGCATTGATCAGTAGGAAACAGAACCTTTCACCCAGCCGGTGTGGCTCAGTGGTTGAGTGTTGACCACAAACCAGGAGGTCACAGTTCAATTCCTGGTCAGGAGATGTGCAGGAGGCAGCTGATCAATGATTCTCTCTCATCATTGATGTTTCTCTCTCTCTCTTCCTCTCTCTGAAATCAATAAAAACATATAAAAAGAAAACAGAACCTGTTGTCCATGTTTTTCTTCCCTCTCAGGTGTGCATCTCCTAAACTCTAACGGTTCCCAAAGGACTTGCAACCAGGGGAGCAATGGGCAGCAGCAGCTTGTCCCGATCTAACCCCCGGAGCCTGTCGCCAAGGCCCCCTTTTCTCTGACTCTCCAGTGAGCTGACAGCAGTCGACTCACTTCTTTCCCATTGGTTTCTAGAGAGCCAAAGCAGCCCCGCCGAGTCTCTCTCCTGTTGCTTCTTTTATCCTAAGCCCTTTCTTGTGTCACTGTCCCTAGCTTCAATAAATGTACTCTCAAAATCACCTGGAAAAAAGGAAAAAGAAAACAAGTGCCAAACACGACTTTCCAGCTCATTTAATTACTGAATTGGTAGACTGTGCCTGAAAAGTGTTTTATAAAGATAATTTTCTTATTAAAATAATTTATCACAATTACTATACACCCTAAGTACACTATTGTTTCCATAAAGTAGTGATAGTTATCAATAATATTGCTCAGTTTTTCATCCTTATATGTACAGCACTGTAAATTTGTGCATAAATCAAATTGTTAAAAAATATAATGTGTTTATGTGTATTTAATATCCCAATGATATAGATATTTCAAATGTGATTTTAGACCATCATACCCACCCCTCCAAAATAGTTACATTCAGTTCTTCACTAAGAATGGACACATATCCATCAAGTTTATCGAGCTGGATTATTTCAGAAATACCACCACCATTCACTTTCAGTATTTCTTAGTTTTTTGCAATTAAAATAAAAAAGGTAGAAAAAAAGAATTTTAGATTTTTTTAGGGCCAGAATTAAAGCACTTTAGAGCAAAATCAGGACAAATCTTTGCAATTCAAAGTGACTAAAGACCCAGAAGAAACACATCATGAAACCTGCCAGATCATGCCTATCCAGAGGTCTGAACTGGATTCCTTTGTAATAATTTGAGTATTTCTTCTCTTTCTCAGTGATACAGGCACAACACCTCCAGAGAGTGGTATTTTTGGATTCATGATAAACTTCTCTGCATTTCTTGGTAAGTACACAAAAATTATTATCAATAAATGAAAAATTCACAATCCCATGTGAAGGAAAATATGTTATTGACAGTGTGTGTATATAATTTTTTATTGTTATTTTAAAACAGACTTTTTATTTTTAGAACAGTTTTAGGCTCACAGCAAAATTAATCCAAAGGTGGAGATATCCCATACAGTGCCTGCTCCGTCTCCCCCATTACCAATTTTTTGATGAGCCTACATTGACACAAAGTCCATAGTTTATATCAGGTTCATTCTTCGTATGTGTCATTTTTTTAAAGTATAACCTTTTTGCCTGGCCGTGGTGGCTCAGTGGTTGAGCATCAATCTATGAACCAGGAGGCACGGTTCAATTCCTGGTTGGGGCACATGCCCATGTTGCGGGCTCTGTCTCCGGTGTGGGGCGGGCAAGAGGCAGTGGATCAATGATTCTCTCTCATCACTGATGTTTCTATCTCTCTCTCCCTCTCTGAAATCAATCAAGATATATTTAAAAAAAGAAAAACATTAAAAATAAATAAAAGTACAACTGTTTTGCCTGTCCCTCTCTATTGGTCCAAGCAACTGGAATTTTGCTCTACTTTGAAAAACTAATATGACTTGAACTCCAGAGTTATTTATGACCTCATAGAACTATTCTTCAACTTTCCTGGCAGTTTACCATGAGATTATGAAATGAATTTTAAATGTAATTTGATTTTTAAAATTGTGATTTATATACAATACATTTGTGTAAGCCAAAGACACCTAATATATAAACTCATGTTTCTCAGAGCATGTTCCAAAGGCAGCTTCCATGAAAAGCAGCTGGGGTGCTGGTTAAAATGCAGGTCCCAGGGCTATACCACAGATGGACTCCATCAGGACCTCTGGGAGTGGGGCCCAAGTGCATGCGTTGTGAACCAGCAGTTTAGGGGAGTTGGATTCTCCCTAAAGATTGGGAACCTCTGACTAAGGTGTTGTCTCACCTGTTAGAGAGAGGGGGAAGGGGAAGCAGGGCAGTTTGTCTCCAACTAAGGCATGATTTTCCTTTTCAGTCCCACAAGTGGCCCTGAGGTGCAGTTGATAGGATACAACCCTCTCATGAGTAATTAATGTAATAACGGAAAAGCTCACTACTAGGGAGTGATTCTGGTCTGCAGATGTAACATAGAGAGCTCTCTCTCTCTCTCTCTCTCTCTCTCTCTCTCTCTCTCTCTCTCTCCTTTTAAAAGTGCCTACCCTACGGAACAAGCAGGTGTTTGCCAGGGACACTTCCGTCCCTCTCTACTGGTACAGGTGGGAGGGGACAGAGGTGCTGGAAACTCTACTTAGAGACTTGGCACCTTTGGAACGTGTTTTATCCTTGGCAGAGAGAAAGTTTCACCCCGTCAGCCATTTGTGGTCTTCCCCACCCAAGGTTTGGGAGGTGAGCAAGGGGAGGTAGACACAGTCCATCAAGCTGAGTGCTCTCTACACCATCCCTTGCCCAGAGTCCCAATTAAAAAGAC
>NW_005882326.1:0-5217 GCF_000147115.1 Myotis lucifugus | reverse complement strand
TAAAACTGAAAATAGTAGAATGAGCCCTAGCCAGTTTGGCTCAGTGGATAGAGCATTGGCCTGCGGACTGAAGGGTCCCGGGTTCGATTCCGGTCAAGGGCACATGCCGGGGTTGCGGGCTCGGTCCCCAGTGGGGGGGCGTGCAGGAGGCAGCCAATCAATGATTCCCTCTCATCATTGATGTTTCTGTCTCTCTCTTCCTCCCCCTTCCTCTCTGAAATCAAAAAGCAAACAAACAAACAAACAAACAAAAAAACACAACCCCCCCCCCAAAAAAAAAAGAAATTAGTAGAATGCTCAGGTTGTGTGGGGAAGAACTGGCACCCTGCTCAGTCTGCACTCACCTGTGAAGGCCCCCAAGTCGGCACCGCAATCCAAGGTCTCTAGGGAAAAAGTGGAAAAACCACTGGCCTCCATGATCTCCAAGCCCCCTGTTTTGAAGAGGAGAGAGACAAAGAGAGGGCAAGCGGAGGGCAGAGAGGTTCGGTGGGTTCTGTAATGTCACACAGAACGTTCAGGGCAGAGCTGGATCCCAAGTTCTCCAGGTGAGTTCCAGGACTGCCTGGCACTGAGCTAGGAGCTTTGCAAGCAAAGATGAATCGAATAAGCTCCCCTGAGAATCCTTGGGATAAAGGCCTGGGGGCTAGCGCACTGGCCACCAGCGTGACATTGCCCACTGCTTCTATGCTTAAACACAGCAGTTTCACGCATTTGCCTTTCCTCTCACCCCTGATGGCATCAGAGTTTGTGACGCTTGAGTCTGTGGGAGAGGAAGAATAGATAGACAGTTACAAGCAATGCAGAGAATGGCATAGCTTCTATGAGGTACAGAACCAGAATGGATAGCTTTGCTTGGGAATAGGTAGTGATGGAAAACTTTAGGGAAAAGGTGATGCCTCATATACAGGTTGCCAGACAGAAAAACAAGTGCAGACACAAAAAATACCTAACCGCAAGGTGCATGTCAGGGACTGGGACCCCTTTAATTTAACTTCTGTACATACTTTTTCCTTCCTATTGCCTCCTTGTCGCCAACACCCCTCTTCAATCAACTTTCTTTAAAATCTCAGTTCCAGAGCAAATCTTAAAAGAAAAAACAAATCTCTGATAAGAACGGATGGTGGAGAAATAAAGGAAGACAGAACAGGGTGTATATGAATGGGCAGGGTCCAGATCAGAACAGCTTTTTTTAAATTAATTTTTTAAATTGATTACAGAGAGTAAGGGAGAGGGAGAGAGAGAAACATCAATGATGAGAGAAAATCATTGATCGGCCGCCTTCTGCCCACCCCACACTGGGATCGAGCCCACAACCCAGACATGTGCCTCGACCAGGAGTCGAACTGTGACCTCCTGGTTCATAGGTCAATGCTCAACCACTGAGCCACACCAGCCGGGCAGATCAGAACAGCTTTGATGGCAGTAAAGCTTGTAGAATGTTGACTCCCCTTCTCTGGGCTTGTGGGGTCCAGAATCCCTAGCACAGAACCTTCTGACACCAAGACAAATCTCCCTTTGCACTAGTTCTTGGCTTTCAAATAAAGTCTGCCCCCAGGCCAGCTGAGCTGGGGACATTGAGAGATGGCAAGCGGTCCTTTCCAATTGGCCCCACACTCCGCTGGGCCTTTATTAGGCAGCGCTGGGCGTGGCCAAGGGCCAGCTGGGGATAGGAAGGCAGCTCAGGCCCGGTCCCTCCAGCAGGTTCCAAATGCCCCCACAGGATTCTCAGCTCCCTGCTGGCTCCCCACCACTTATCATTTTCCCTAAGTCCTCACCCAGGCGTCCTCTCACAGCCAAACAATTCATCGAATCCTAAAATTACCATCTTAGAGTCTGGAAAAGACCACAGAGGCCCTCTAATTGCGTGGTCCCAAATGTTAGTGTACAGACCTGCATCTGCATCAGGGCCCCACACCAGCCCGACTCCAGCAAAATCTCTAGAGGTGGGACCTGATTATGAGGATTTAAAAAAATATACTCCTCAGGGACTCCGATGAGCAGCTCCAGCCCTCATTCAATACAGCTCAAGCATTCCTGTCAGTGGGCACCCAGCTCTGCCTGCACACCCCGCGAGGAGGAACGCGGGGCCGTTCTGTGTGGACGGCGCCGATTCAGTGGCTTTCTCTGCTGAGTATAAACCTGCCTTCTTACACTTTGTCTCGGCTCTGCACTTTGAGGCCTCCCAGAACGAGTGTTTTCTTTTCCAATGTAGCCTTTTGATGTTTGAAGACCGTGATCTCACTGATCGTCCCTAGTTCCCACAACTGTTCCCCACAATGACCTTCTCAGCGCGAACCCGGAACCAAAGTGTCCTCAGGTGTGGTCCTCCGACCACAACCAAGAAACTCTGCCGGCTCCCTTTCTATAAGACAAAACCCACGGCTGCCAACCTGGCCTTCAAGACACTTTGTACTCAGGCTCCTTTTAACTTTTCAAGGTTCCTGCTCACCTGTCGCTTCCAACATGCTATCACCACTGCATGCTGTGTCAGTTTTGAGTACACCAGATTTGATCTGTGCTCATCCATGTTTCTCATCCAGGTTTTTTCCACTCGGAGACTGTACTTGTCCCCCTCTCAGTTCCCTCCCTTCTCCCCAATATCCGATCCTCCTGTGGGATTCACTTTAAGTGTCATTTCCTTAGTAAAGTTTTCTCTAATTGCTCCTTAGGCACTGCCTCCTACTTTGTAGGGATCTCTGACAGTTTGTATTAGATTGCATTTGAGTTGCTTATTTATTTGTTACTAAAACATGTACATGACAAGACACAAAGCACAAATAAAAGTGGCAACATTTTTCTGGAGTGTCATTCTACTTGGTGCCCCGTGATTTAAAACATTTATTAATGTAAAACAAGCACAACTATTTTTATGAAGCAGCACATGAAACCACATACATTTAAATAGTCTGTTTCACTGGGAAAAAAAGGTAGGGGGGACTACTTCAGATTAAGAGACACTGGAGAGATAGAATAGCCAAATGCATGACTTGGTTGATTCCAGATGGAAAGCTATGAGGACATTTTTGATACTGAGGACATTTTAATATGATCGTTAGATGGTATAATGGAATCGCTGTTAATTTGCTAGGTGTGGTAATGGTATTGTGGTTATAAAAGAGAATGTCCTTAGGAGATACCTGCTGGAGTATTTAGGAATATTTGGGAATAAAGAAGTATGTCACCATCTTACCTTCAACGGTCATTAAAAATGATGTATATGTATGCATGTGAGACAAGAGATTGTTGAATCCAGGCGGAACGTACAGATGCTCAACCTTTGATGGGGTGATAGCCCGTTGTAAGTGGAAAATATCATAAGTAAAAAAAATGCATTTAATAACGACACTGTGGAACATCAGTTGTTTACCTTCGTGATCTCTCGGTATCTGGGAGCTGCGGCTCGCTGCCGCCGCCCAGCATCACAAGACAGTATTCTTCTGCATGTCGCTAGCCCAGGAAAAGATCAAAATTCAAAATCTGAAGCATAGTTTCTATTGAATGCGTATTGCTTTTGTACCCTTGTAACGTGGAAAACGTTAGTTGAACCATTATATGTCAGGGACTGTCTGTAAATATTTCTCTCTTTTCCGCGTCCAGCACGGCTAGAGAGCAGTCCGGTTCCTGAGTAAGGGCTGCTGGGGATTGAGAAAATGAAAGGAAGAGACAGACACAGAGATGGAAGGAAAAAGCTGGGGCCGGGTGGGACCACGGTCCTCTGATGGAGAGACAGGGACCCAGAGCCAATACAGCGTTTTTATTTTATACAGCAAAAACCAGGAAGTTTTACTGAAGGTCAAGACAAAGGAGATTATGTGCATTCTTGGGTGGGCCCGAGTTGTATTCATTCCTGGTGCTTGGCTGGATTTAGGTAACAAAACCCACCCCCTGGCACCTGGGCTGAAGGTCAAGCTGACAACACTCCTGCCTCTGGTAAGGCGTGTTTCCAGGATGGGGCTCTGCCAACGCCACTGGATTCAGCTGACAATAATTAAAGAAATGCTCATGTGCCTTCCCAGGCGCTCTCTATAACTGTACAGTTACGTTTGAAAATTTTCAAAATAAAAAGTTGGGGGGGGGGCGTAAATCATGCATTTTACAAATTCATGCTACAATTTCAAAAATAATTTCAGGAGTCCCTCTTTCTGCTCCAGTTCATTCTCTCTGGCCAGTAAGAACACTTCATGGAGAAGCTTGAGAAGCCCAAATTTTTGTTTTTCTCCCACCATTCTGCCCCAAAGAGGGGAGGACTGTCATTTCTGTATTCTCAGAGCCAGGCATGGCCTGCCACAGAGGGATGTTGAATAAATGCTCCCTGAATAGGCAAAACCACCAACCTTGGGAAACTGTATGTATGCTCAGGCTCCCCTTCCATAAAAGAGGTTGGACTGGACGACCTAAGGTCCTTCCCAGCCCTAGCACCTTGGATGCTGTACTCGGGGCATTGAAGGCAGGTCAGCGGCCTTTTCTACACAAAACCCTACAGTCTCACCAGGCAGAGATGATCACAGTGAATCGGCCTCTGCTCTCTGGTCAAGCTCCTATGTTTCAGCTGAGCCATGGGCTTTGAGAGAAGTGTTCTTAAAATCCACAGAACATGTGATAGTGTTTTCCCTGAGAGCCAGAGGGTGGCAGGGGAAGTCAACTGAGCTTTATACTGCCCTCTTGGCTATAGTCATAACATTGGCTAACACCAGTGTCCTCAACCTTGATTGCACATTGCAATCACTTAAGGAAGCTTTAAAATATACTGATTTCACCCTAGGGACTCTGATTTAATGGGCCTGGGGAATGATCGAAGCATCTGGATTTTAAAAGGCTACATAGGTGATTCTATGTGCATTCTAAGGCCAACATCATGATGATGGGATAAGAGCTCTAGTTGGATTTACTTCCTGGCTTTGCTATTTCCAAGTTGGTTGGGGTGTTACTTCTCTTTGAACCTGTTGACTCGTATGTGACAATCAAGTGAGATAATGCATAAAACATGGAGCCAGAAAGAACAGCTAAATAGTTAAGGACAACTATTTAAAAAAATATGTATTTTTATTGATTTCAGAGAGGAAGAGAGAGGGAGAGAGAGATAGAAACATCAATGATGAGAGAGAATCATTGACCGGCTGCCTCTTGCATGCCCCACTGGGGATCAAGCTCACAACTTGGGCATGTGCCCTGACTGGGAATCGAACAGTGACCTCCTGGTTCATAGGTCAACACTCA
>NW_005882325.1:0-5222 GCF_000147115.1 Myotis lucifugus | reverse complement strand
ATTATCATTTTTATTATAGCCATCCTAGTGGATACAAAGTGGTATCTTATTGTGGTTTTGGTTTGAATTTGAACAGGTTGTTTTTTAAAATATATTTTTATTAAAAAAAATATATATATATTTTTATTGATTTCAGAGATGAAGGGCAGGGGAGAGAGAGAAAGAGAGAGAGAGAGACAGAGATATGAATGATGAGAGAATCATTGATCAGCTGTTTCCTTCACACCCCCTACTGGGAATCAAGCCTGCACCTGGGCATGTGCCTTGACCAGGAATCGAACCATGACTTCCTGGTTCATAGGTCAACATTCAATCACTGAGTCACGCTGGTGGGGCTGAATAGGTTTTTTTAAGGCAGAATTTTTGAAGTAGGTTTTGTTTTGGTATTAGGTCAGCCTATTGGACTTTTCTACAAATTAAATATTGAAATGCAACTTAGCAATATGCTTTGGGAACATGGCTCCACAAGGGACAGTGGTCACAAAACATGGTCCCTGGTTTATAGAAGTCAAGGTCACTTCGGACTGGCAATGCAGAGAATCAGACCAAAGTGAAGAAAGGAAGTGGGTTGGCAGCAAAATGAAGGTCGCTGTTTCTTAACCTTGAATGTGCCTCAGTAGCTTAAGCTTTCCAGATGTTCAAAGAGCAGGGCCCCTCACTTATCTCTTCATATCTGTTATTTCTTCATACCATTTATTATTCATTCTTTTGATAAACATTACCAGACAGTCTAATAAAGACTAAGAACTGGGTCCTAGCTGGTTTGGCTCAGTAGATAGAGCATTGGCCTGCGGAATGAAAGGTCCCTGGTTCAATTCTGGTCAAAGGCACATGCCTGGGTTTCGGGCTCGATCCCCAGTAGGTGGCGTGCAGGAGGCAGCCAATCAATGATCCTCTCTCATTGATGTAGCTATCTCTCTCTCCCTTCTTTTCTGAACTCAATAAAAATATATATATTTTTAAAAAGACTAAGAACTGAGATATGGAGAGGAATAATGTGAAGTTCCTGCCATCATCAGAAACTCTGGTGTTATAAATTCAATTTAGATTACAATATTTAAAAATATTCTCTATAGTGCATATATAATACATGATTTGGGATTTTTTTGTTTGCTTTAAGTTGAGATATACTTTTTATTGTAAAAAGCACATAACATAAAATTTACCATCTTAACCATTTTTAAGTGTACCATTCAGTAACATTAAGTATATTCTTGATTTCTTTTTAAACAAAATATTTTTGTGGCTAAATGTTAGGTTCTCTAACTTTGTTTTTCAATGGACTGGTTACCCTAAAAGTATTTGCTGAAAGTGAACATTAAACTCATAGTTTGAAAATATAGTGAGAAACCTCACTGGAAATGGTGAGGGGAAACAAATGGCCCTTTCTTTGTTCAGTCATCCAACATTATGGACTGAGTGCCTCCTAAGGGGCGTGTTTGTGCTTGGCCATAGGGATAGAGTGGGGAACGCAAGCAGATAGGGGCACCTTCACCTGGATAAGATGGACTGCAACTGTCCGGTCCCCAAATAAAAATAGAACATTGCCGAAACCGGTTTGGCTCAGTGGATAGTGAAAGGTCCCAGGTTCGATTCCGGTCAAGGGCACGTACCTGGGTTGCGGGCACATCCCCAGTAGGAGATGTGCAGGAGGCAGCTGATCAATGTTTCTCTCTCATCGATGTTTCTAACTCTCTATCTCTCTCCCTTCCTCTCTGTAAAAAATCAATAAAATATATTTAAAAAAAAATAGAACATTGCAGTTGTGATAGAACCATGGTGGAGAATTATTGGTAGTGAGAGATCATTTAGTGATAGTTTAACTTGGTAGGGAAAGAAGTATAGCTATTTAAAGAATACATGGGCTTTAACCCTTAAAAGAGGAGAGGGAAAATTGTCCAGACAGTGAACAATTTGTGCAAAGGCGAGAGCACGTGTGAGTGCTCGGGAGAGAGGGAGGCTGAGAGCCCGAGGGAGGGCTGTGTGAGGTGGGCTGTGGAGGGATGCTGAGGCAGCACCACGCAGGGCCTGTGGGCTGTGTCATTAGAGATGTAAGTTTTTTAGAGGTTTTTAAATAGCAGGTATCTTTCTCTTTTGTTTCCCAGGTGGTTGGGATCCATATGCAAGGAATTGGGTGTGATGAAATGCTGCAGGGGTTTGCTGTTGCAGTCAAAATGGGAGCCACAAAAGCCGACTTTGACAACACGGTTGCCATTCACCCTACCTCTTCGGAAGAACTGGTCACACTTCGTTGAGAACTCAGAGACTTGTGTGGCTGGCAGTTGGACCAGTAGACCTTCTGAAATGAACCAAATAATCACATTTACTTAAACTGTTTCTATTTTATGTATTCCTTTATTATATCCAGGATCTCCTGAGAGTGGAAAATTTCAATAAAAAATAAAATGTATTTATGTGATTGGAAATTTGTTTTGTTATCTAAGATTGATTTTCATTTTATTGCTTCTCATAATAATTATTAAGTTTTTTATTAACAGCTCTGTTAGCTGGTTTTGTTTTTGTTTCAGCATCATTGCAAAATATAGGTGGTCTTAAGAGCAACATGCTTAGTCAATTTTTTTTAAGCTTTTAGGCTTGGTACCAAAATATTTAAAAATTAAGAAAAAAAATTACCATGACTCTGCTAATGGCTTTTCAGATATTAATCTGCAGACAAGCTAAAATACTTATCTAACAAAGTATCCAATTATCTAACAATATTTGTCATGAACTCATAAAACAATAACACATATATAATATAAAAGTAACATCAACAAAAATAGCCATAGGTATTTTAGGTCTAGATTGAGTTTATCTAACAAGGGTTACATGAGAAATATCATGTAAGATCCAAATAAATTTCAGATACAAAGTCATATCATGTGGCTTTGTTCAAACACACCTAAAATTCAGGTTCAAATTAAATAACTAGGCTGGCTTTTTCATATCACCAGCTTTCATCAGGGCTTTAATGGCTCTTGCCCTCATCTCAAGTTCTAGCAGCTCCAGCTGCTGTGCAGAAAGCTGAACATCTTCTGGTGGAGGAACAGTTAGGGTAGCTGCTTTGGGCTCCTTTGGGCTAGACTCTGCCAGTCCCAGAATCTCATTCACACTTTTCTCAATGTCTTTCTCCAGATCATCTATCTGACCAGCTTCACTCTGGACTGTATTTTCTGCGACCTCTTCATTGCATGGGCCTTCTATGTCGCTGTCATAAGCATCTGCATGTATACTGAGAACATCACTATCGTCCCCTTTGCCTTGTTTTAATTCCAGACCTTCAGGTTGCTTGTTCTCTTTCAGGGATGAAGAAGAATCTGTACAGATGTCTTGTTGACTGACTAAATCAGATCCCTTCTTCGAGCCATCATCTGCCACCTCTTCCATATCAGAGTCCATACCATTGTCACCCTCAAGAATCTTCAATATTTCTTTTTCAGATAGGAGTTCTAACTGTTCTTGGCATAATTTTTTAATTTCTTCTACTGAACAGTTCTTTAACACGTCAGGCAGCATTTTCTGTAACTTCTCTCCGATGATACAGAAGCACTGCTGAAGCATTTCTTTTTTGTCTGATAGGTAGAAACTAACTGGTTTTAATGACACAGTCAGGTCCAGACCACCTTCTTCAAGATCACTGTGCTCTGCCAAGAATAATTCTTTTTCCAAAGTTGGTAAAAGATATTTGGCTTCCTACGGCGCGGAGCCCGGCACCCCGGAGGCCGAATCTGTGCTCCGCCGCTTCCGGCGCTCGCTGGGCTCTGGGCCGCTCCTTTTGCGCCGCTTCTCCTGGGAAGACTTCTTCCCCGTCATGATGCTTGAGCTGGAACCACCGGAAAGCCCACCGTCTCTGAAGCCACCACCTAAACATCACCCGGGCCGCCGGGGTGGGCCTCGGCGTAGCAATCTGTCCCTATAAAATTTATAAATAGTTATGTCCCACACCTCAGAGTGGGATATTTTTCCTATGCCTTCCCTAAACCCTAGTTAGAGGTTGCCTCAGAAGCAATCCAGATGGTGTCTATATTGTGTAACAAGGATGAGAAGGCAGAATGAAAATATGTATTTAATCCCAAATTGTTGGGGTCCAGCCCCAGCAGGTCCAGGGGTTCCCAAAGGTGTGGACGGAGTCGGCGAAGAAGGAGGGAATGACATAGAGGCAGCGTTCAGTCGATCATCATAGCCAGGTTCTCTAGCCAAGGTTCTCCAGCCAAGTTCTGTGTGTTATTATCTTGTTACATCTGTATTTATACCAGTTGATTTTAATCCTATCAATTTCTATTCCAAAGGTTAGGGCATTTCTTATCTCCATTCCAGGGAGTAAAGATTATGTAGCTTAAGGGTGATTGTTCATAGTTAAAGTGATTACCCGCCTGGCACTTAGTTAAGGGGTTTTATTCCCTCCCTAATTTAAGGGGAAAATCCCTATCTGGGGAAACAACCTTTCTCGGAGAGGTGACCTTGGTTAAAACACATAGCGCCAAGAAGGGGAGCAAACATATTAAGAACAGTATGCCATATATGCCAGGTCCCTTGAAACATATGCTGTGCAGATGTTTCTTCCCTGCAGCGACTGTGTCAAGCAGCAAGGATGGACCGGCTTCCGGCACCAAATCTTGAATTTTCTGAAATCAAGCTAATTAGGGTTGAGTAGGGGAGGGAAGTTGGGCAATGATAATAACAGCTAATAGTTGGGTAAATGATGGGCAACAGAGATTGGGGAGTTTGGATTATAAAATTCTAATATTGGCATTAGAAGGCTTAACTGTCCAATATCTGTTTCAACTAGCTGATATGAGACAAGACATTGAAATAAAGGAATAATTGCCCTGGCCAGTGTCGCTCAGTTGGTTGAGAGCCACCCTGTGCACTGAAAGGTTGCTGGTTCGATTCCTGATCAGGGCATATTCCAGGGTTTCT
Organism: Myotis lucifugus; assembly: GCF_000147115.1. NCBI lineage: Eukaryota > Metazoa > Chordata > Mammalia > Chiroptera > Vespertilionidae > Myotis > Myotis lucifugus. The sequence goes on along the minus strand of NW_005882325.1, from coordinate 302 downwards.
GGCTCAGTCCCTAATGAATGGTATGCAGGAGGCAGCCGATCCATGTTTCTCTCTCTTTCTCCCTCTTCCTCTCTCTTAAATCAATATAAACATAAAAAAAAAAAGAAAAAGAAAGAAAGGAGCCCGGCCCATGTGGCTCAATGGTTGAACATTGATCCGTGAACCAGGAGGTCTCCGTTCAATTCCCGGTTAGGACACGTGCCCGGGTTACAGGCTCAATTCCCAGTGGGGGGTGGGGAGATGCAGGAGGCAGCTGATTGATGATTCTCTGTCATCACTGATGTTCTTTCTCTCTCCCTCTC
>NW_005882324.1:0-5223 GCF_000147115.1 Myotis lucifugus | reverse complement strand
CCTCCTAGCCCAGCAATGGCCCTGTGCATGGATCTGCGCCAAGTGGAAACTTGTGGCTTATTTCACCTTTCCCTCTGAGACGGAGGGGCCCATTTGTCTAGTGGGATGCTCTTGAGAGTCTGAGTTCTCTGAGACTCTCCAAGTGGCCCTTCTGGGGTAATACATTCAAAATGAAAGTGCCAAGGAACTATCAGATTGAGACATTTCGTGTGGAATGTGGATGACCAACAGCTCTGGAATCTGAAGTATAAAAAATACCGAAAGCCATTAACGCTGTTCCCTAGCCAAACGGCTCTGGTTCCCATAGTTCATTGTTCAGCACCACATGACAGGGAAGGCAGCTGTTTTCCATAACCCCCTGTGCCTCTGTGCTTGGAATTGCAGAATGAGTGTGAGTGCAAGACTGGATTTCGAGGCAATGGCATTGAATGTGAACCAATAACTTCCTGCTTGGAACAAACTGGGAAATGTCATCCCCTGGTGAGTTTCTGGATTTATTTTATCCTTACAAAAAAAAACACTTTTTTTGAGAAAGAAAATTAGGTTATTTCTTACCTGAGCCAAGAATTGAGCAAAGTCTCTCTTACTCCCAAAGGGTGTCCCTAAGCAGAATAGAAGTAGTTATTATAACTTATACTTCATTACTCCAAAGCTTGGAAGAACCAACATCTGATTACCAGATGCAATACAGGACTCTGAGTTTCAGATACTCAATGAATCCTTTTCCATCACAAGTTTGCCCCCAAATGCAGCATGGGACATACTTCTACTAAAACACATTTGTGTATCTGAAATTCCAGTGAGCTATGTGTCCTTGCTTGTACTTGCTAAATCCGGCAGAGATGTCAAGAGAGACTAAGTGAGAGCTGCATGGGACATGCAGACCAGGGCCTTTCATTGCAACATGGAAGGGCCTACAGGTTACTCCCACCATCCTTCTACCCCAAATTTGCAGTTCTACCTTAGCTGGAGCCTATGACTCATGGATGTAGCTCATTTCTAACTCTTCATGTAGGAAAGTAAGCCCTTTTTTCCCATCTCCGTTTCATCAGGCAGCCTGTCAGTTCACCTCTGGCGTCTGGAGCTGTGTTTGTGGAGAAGGCTATGAAGGTGACGGCTTTCTGTGCTATGGAAGCGCGGCCGTGGTAAGTCCTCTGAGATGAACCCTGGTATAGCATGATCAAGACACAGATCTTTGTAAAGGCTCTTAGCTGGGGTGCCTTCCAGAGTTGTGCAAACCGAGTGATTTCATAGGAAATCCCAGGAGATTTTAGAGGAAGCAAACTGCTTCTTCCAGATGGTATAGGTGCCTCGGGGGTCACACGTTTCCCACAGGCTGAAGGTTGCCAGCTTTTATTTGACCCCTGCTGTGTACCAAGCAGTCCTGGCTTCTTTTCCTGTTCATTCTACCTCTTGCCATCCCCAAACTTCCCAAATGGACAACTAACCGGCGTCTGCTGAGCTCTCCGTGTGCTCCTGTCTGGTTTGAGTGCCCCATGTTGGTACCCAGAGCACCCTGCGCTGACCACATCTGGCGTGTGTGTGTGTGTGTGTGTGTGTGTGTGTGTGTGTGTGTGAATGCCTTCTGTATACCAGGCATCTTACTAAGTCTTTAACATGCAGGCACCCCATTTAAAACTCACAGCAACCTCTGAGGTTGCTGCCATGATTATGCCCATTTTATAGTGGAGGAAACTGAGAGGCTAAGGAAACTTGCCGCGGGCCCCTCCATTGCTAAGTGAGGAATCCAGCCCATGCCTGTCCAGTGCAGAGCCCACGCGCTTCACCACCAGTGGAGAGGACTCTCTCAGTGTAGTACATGTCTCACGGAATTGTGACTGCATACATGTATCTGTCTTCCCTCCATTGGACCGCAAACTCGTGGGGGCAGGTCTTTGCCTTGTTCCCTGCTTCACTCCCACTGTTCATAAAGGTTTGTTGAAATGAGAAATAGAGTAAATGGATGAATTTTCTCATCACTTACTTTCCGTTCAATTCCCTGCAGTTTGGTTTCTGTCCCTCTGCTCAGCTGAACCCATTGGACCTGCACTTTGCCCAAACCAAGAGTCTCCCTCAGGCCTGCGTCCTGGTTCCCGAGGCTGGCTGAGGCATCGGACCCTGGGCCTATTGGCCTGTTCATGGTCCTTTCCACCCTTCACTTCACACTGTTCCTTCTGCTCACCCAGTGGGGCGCAGCGGCTGTCTCCTGACACCCAGACCCTGGAGCACAGACCCAGCGTTTTCTCTGCACTGTCCATGGGCCACGCTGTCTAAAACCTGGCCCCCTGCTTCCGCAGAAAACAAGATGAAGTCCCAGTCCTCAGCCTGGGACTCCGGGCAGCTTCACATGGGCTCAACTCACCTTTCCTGCAAGTAGCCGGGCTTAGCCTGAGCTCAGCTGCGGCTTTCTCGGCTCCATGCCGGCTCTGACCCCTCTCCCGCAGACCCAGCCTCTGGTCTTCCTGCCATCAGTTCAGGTCCAACTCGTGCCCTCCTCTCCCTCAAAGCAGCCCCTTTAAGGAAGGACATGAGCATCTCAGCTCTTGTACTTGTCTGTTTACTAATTTACTTTTTAACAGGTATCTACTAACTTATTAGCCTCAGCTACTTTCTAAAAGACATTGCGACAGCTCTGAGATGTACTGTCTTTATGAAATTTGCATATTATCATGGTTATTGCCGTTTGCCTGGCATTTGATATTTTAAAATGCTCTCCCATACATTAGCGCATATAATATTTATGATCCCAGGTGTAAGCCATCACCACAGTCATTGTTCAGATTAGACACAAGTTTTCAGAGCAGTGCAGCGGCTTGCCCAAGATCACACAGCTAGGAACGGCCGGCTCAGGGAAAGAACCCGGTCTTTTTTAACTCCAAGTCCAGAGCTTTCGTTACTCTATCACAATCCAGTGTACTGACCTGCTGGCCCTGTTGCTATCTTTCCAAGTCTTCACTCCCCCAGAACAAACGCAGAAGCCATCTCTTCCCTTTTGTATCCCATACCCTCTGTGCATTCCATCCTGGGACCGGTTGTGGTGGTTCAATATATATGTTCATTAGTAAATATCCTGGGATACATTACAAAGGAGCACGTCCTGCATGCCAGCCTCTATTCTAAGAACATTAAAAACAGTAACTCCTCCAATTCACACATCGGCCCTATGAGTTGGAGCTTTCCTTATCCCCATTTTACAGATGAGAACATTGAGGCCCAGAGAAATGAAGTCACTTGCCTAAGGAACTTTGGTTCCATGTTCCAAGCCACTACTCAACACTGGCTCTGAAAGCGGGGGTGGGGAGGTCTTTACTGAGCTCTGTGACCTTCAGGCTGTTGTTCCATTTGGAGTTTCTAGAATTACTTCTCTGCCTCAGATAGAGAGGACAACAGAACCACTGAGCCTGAAAGAAATGAGCAGCTCTGGCAACACGGAGATTCCACTAGCTGGGGCCCCTTCCTGTCGGGTCAAGGAGGCTGGCAGGGAAAGGGAGCCCAGCCTGGGAAGGCTTGGTGCTGGCTCCCCAGAAATGTGCTGGGATTGTGCTTCTCATTGTTCCTTCTCTCATGTTCTCCCTCATCTCTCCCTCCCTCTCTCCCTCCCTCCCACGAAATGAATAAGGAATTGTCGTTTCTCTCCGCGGCAGCTAAATTTAACCAGTGGATAAGTGTGAGTACCTTTGTTGGAATGTGTATAATTTTAGAAATGTGGGATGCATACAATGGAACACTGAAAATGCAGCTGGTAGGAGGAGGGTGGGCCATTGTCTAGAGCAGAGGTTCCAAACCCTGGCTGCCCTTTTGTAAATAGGCATGCCCTGCCCCCGCCCGCCATCCCAGACACTCTGATTTGATTGGTCAGAGGTTTGCCCTGGACATAGGTGAATTCTGAAAGCTTCCCAGGTGATTCTAACATGAAACCAGGGCTAAGAACTTCTGGTCTAGGATCAGCTTGGGTGGTCACCTTTTCAACCAATTCAAATATATACGTGTAGCTTCATTCATCCCAGAGGTTTTCTTTTTTTTTTTTATTGTTTTATTGCTTAAAGTATTACAAAGAGTATTACATATGTCTCCTTTTTTTCCCCGCCCTTGACAATCCCCTGGCGTCCCCTACCCCCCAGTGTCTTATGTCCATTGGTTATGCTTATATGCATGCATACAAGTCATTCAGTTGATCTCTTACTCCCCTCCCTCCTGCCCCCCAACCCTCCCCGGCCTTCCCGCTGCAGTTTGACAATCTGTTTGAGGCAGCTCTGCCTTTGTATCTATTATTGTTCATAAGTTTATAATGGTCTTTATTATCCATGAATGAGTGAGATCATGTGGTATTTTTCCTTCATTGACTGGCTTATTTCACTTTTTTTAAGAAGTCAATGTAATTCATCACTGTAACTCACCAAGTTAGAGTTGGGACTTAAATTTTTATTTTATTGATTTGAGAGAGAGAGAGAGAGGGAGGGAGAACGACAGACAGAAGGAGACAAAGACACCTCTGTTTGTTGTTCCACTTACTTATGCATTCATTGGTTGTTTCTTCTATGTGCCCTGACTGGGGATCAAACCCACAACCTTGGCGTATTGGGACAATGCTCTAACCGACTGAGCTACCAGTCTGGGCCAGAGCTTGGATTTATAGTTGCAATCTGGAAAACTTCCTGTGTGCTTAGCTCTCGGCCCAGCATGCCTGCGGGAGCATTCCCTCCCCCTGGAAAGTTCTATTGCCAAGAATCTCTGCCATCTGTGCCTGAGGGGTCCAGGGTGAACGGCCCAGCCAGCCAGTACACAAGTGGTTTCTCCCCTCGGAACAGACACATGTAATGTCAGGCCGTGCGTGGTCAGCACCCACTGCAGGACAGCTGCCCATTGCTTCTTCCTGGGGCCCTCTGGCCCATTGCATGGAGAAGCAGAACTGAGAGTCCTGTGGTACATGTTGATGTCCACATAGACCAACCCCATACGCCGAAGCTTGCCCAGGGGTCCTCTGGACCCAGCTCATCCCAGCTCCCGAGAGCACACCCTTCCCAGCGCCACCGTCCTGTTGGTAGCTTAAACTCAGCCACGGTGGAAATATTTACCCCACAGAAATCAGCGAACACTAAGAACCAGGGCATTTTGTTTGTTTGCTTGTTTATCCTGGAGAGCTGATTGTTAAACATCAGCTCACCACTGCTTTTATCTACTAGCTCTGGGTAAGAATGAAAAGTAGGTCAAGTTTGATTCAGG
>NW_005882323.1:0-5223 GCF_000147115.1 Myotis lucifugus | reverse complement strand
CCCCCCGCCCCCGCCCCATGGAGCCGCACCGAGCCCTGCCTCTAGAGCCCTGGGAGGCTGCTGCCCAGAGGAACAGGTTATGGCTCCGCAGGGACTCTTGGAACAAGGGTTTCCATAGAGCAGTCGCTCTTGTCCAAGCTCCCGCGACCTCCGGGGTGACTCGACACCCCCCCCCTCCCGGGGGTGCAAGAGATGCTCGAGAAGATTAATTACTCAAGCAGAGCTAACAACCAGGCTTGCAGCAAGCCCACGAGCTCCTGTGCCCGCTGGGACGACTCCTGAGGGGCTCTGGGGGCGGGGAGCCGGCGGTGGGGGCGCAGGGCCGACCTGCAGACCAGGCAGAGGGCAACCTGAGAGTTCTGCATAGAGCGGAGCTTTTGATGTGCTGAGCCTGCCGCTCCGCAGGGCTTTCTGCGTTTTGTTTTGTTTTGTTTTCCTCCTCTGACTGGCTCTCTAGTGTAAACCGATTTAAAAATGGGGCAGGAGGGAGAATTGCAGAAGAGCAGCAGCCGAGGTGTAACCCAGGTACTAGTAGGTGATGGGGACCTTCGGTGGAAGAGCCTCAGCCCAGGGGCTTGGAGACCACCCCGGGGACTGACTCCCTTCGCTGGCCAGTGCTGGCCAGTGCGTCAGGCACCTGGCTAGAGCCTGCTGGGGGTTAAGTCCGCTTGAAATCCTGTTTGGAACGAGGCCAGCTGTTTAATTAAATAAATACACACCCACCGTGTGCGGGACCTGTGCCAAGTGCCAGCTAGAGAACAAAACAAAACAACCAAAAAAAAAAAAAGAGTGTAAGATCCAGTCCCTGCTTTTAAGGAATCCTAAATCAAAATGGAGCCAGGCCCTTCGATCAATGCCTGTTGAGTAGCGTCTGTTCTAGGAGTCACGGTTTTGCAGAATGTGCTTCTCCCCTCCCTGCTCACAATGTGGGCCGAGGCAGCATGGGCCTTGCATGGGCCTTGCCGGGGAGCTTGCAAGAAATTCAGGCTCTGAGGTTCCAGCCTGCTGAGCCAGAATGTGCCTGTTTAACAAGCCCCACATTCACGTGCCAGAAGCATGGCCCTTCCAAGTCTGTCCCAGTGTCCCTAGCCCAGTGGTCGGCAAACTGCGGCTCGCGAGCCACATGCGGCTCTTTGGCCGCTTGAGTATGGCTCTTCCACAAAATACCGACTTCTGCGCATGGGCCACGAAGTTTCAATCGCACTGTATGTGTGCGCCTGCACGTGGTGTTTTGTGGAAGAGCCACACTCAAGGGGCCAAAGAGCCGCATTTGCCGACCACTGCTCTAGCCCATCACCATCCGCGGCGTGGTTCCTCATGGGCTGAGTAAGCAGGATCCTTTTGCCTGGGTAAGCCTGGCAGAGTGGCACGGGTAAGAGGTACCTGAAGGGCCAGGGGAGGCAGAAGGCTCACTAATTATTTATTTTCAGCAGCCCAGTTTCCGTGCCTACAAAGATACTGAAGGCATGAACACATCTAATTGCAGCGCAAACCCCTAGAGGAAATGCAGTGGAAAAGGCTGGAGTTGGCCTCTCACAGAGCAGCCCAGGGCTCTGTGTTGTCGGTAGCGATGCCTTACCACTGAACCAAGCATGCCCGCCAGGGACGGACAAGACACTTCTCATACTTTTGCCGAATATCCTTCTCGTTGACTAGGCTGTACAAGGATGCATTTATCAACAGCAAATAGAAGGCCAATAGAACAGTGTGAAATATATCACTCAGAAAGCCAGCCAAGGCCTCTTGGCATCAAATTTAAGGCAAAGGAAAAAGTTAAAGTGATCATATGCAGTTAGTCTACCCGTAAGACAGCATGAGGGTCAGAGTCATCCTGATTAAAGCAACTCCAATGAACAGAATGGCATCTGGTTACTCGGATTTAAATTTTTCTGAAAACTTTTCCCATGGAGCTCATGTAGGGCTGGTGAGAATAGACATGTTTTCATCCAAAACAGGCCAAAGGAGTCCTCGGGCGTCTGTCTTTAAACATTCGCTAGCTCTTTCTGGAACATTTCTTTTCGTTGACATCTCTCACCTGCTTTCAGCTAATAGTTAGAGCCCTTGGAATAATTTCACATGCACAGATGGACTCCTTTGATTTGACAGTTTAAGAAGCAATTGCTTTGAAATTGTACTTTTTGCTTCATTTAAACAGTGCCCATTACCACCCAGCCTCTGCCGAAGCTCTAATGGCTCGCCCAGCAGAGGGAAGAATTGGGTTGTCTGTGCTTTTCGGATTCAAAGCCGTCAGGAGTGTTTTCTAAGTCAGCAAGGCCATCGGGACACATGGCAAGCAGGTCCTGGGTTTCTCTTAGGCCCGAGGTCTGGCTTCTGTGACACTGGGTTTGGAGTATCCTTTCTGCAGCAGCATTTTCTTCTGATGCAACGGAGGAGGAGACTGTTCACACAGCCCATTTTCACCATCTCCGGGATGGGTACAATAATTTTTTGTTAAAAAATATTTTCTCGCCCTAGCTGGTTTGGCTCAGTGTATAGAGCATCGGCCTACGGACTGAAAGGTCCCAGGTTTGATTCCAGTCAGGGGCACATGCCGGGTTGCGGGCTCGATCCCCAGTGGGGGATGTGCAGGAGGCAGCCGATCAATGATTCTCTCTTGTCATTGATGTTTCTACCTCTCTGAAATCAATAAAAATATATATTAAAAATATATATATTTTCTCACCCGGCCGGCATCGCTCAGTGGTTGAGTGTCGACCTATGAATCAGGAAGTCATGGTTTGGTTCTGATCAGGGCACATGCCCAGGTTGTGGGCTCGATCCCTAGTGTGGGGCGTGCAGGAGGCAGCCGATCAATGATTCTCTCTCATTATTGATGTCTCTATTCCTCTCCTTTTCTCTCTCTCTAAAAAAGAAAAAGCAAATAATAACAACATAAAAACGATTTTCTCTGATATGAACGCCTCACCATCTAATTAGTCTTCTTACTCCGTGTTTCCAAGTTTACTGGGATGACCTTCTCTATGAATTCTAATTCCTCCTTCTCGGCCTTCCAGACGACCAGATCAGTCTGCACCAGCCAGGGCAGCAGTTCTCAAACTTGAGTGAGAATCAAAATTCCCTGGGGTGGGGGGTGTTCTTTAAACTCAGAAGGCTGAGCCCCCAGGGTTTTAGCTTCAGTAAGTCCGGGGTGGGGCCTGAGAATCTGTGTTTCTAACAAGTTCCCAGGTGGAGCTGATGCTAGTGGTCCAGGGACCACACTGGGCTAGGTCATGCTATAGTGACAGCAAAACAGCAAAAGTTTGCTCCGGGGTAGCTGAATATCCCACCTCCAAATATGCCACTTTGGTATAAGGATTATTTTGAGCTGAAGGCAAATGAGAAGAAACAGTTTCAAGAAAAGCTCTCTGCTCTTCCTCTATTTGCCTAAAAGCAGGACATGAATTTGTAGAGATGCCTCCACCAGGGAGGACATAAGTCAATCACTGGTGACAACTCTGGATCCGTATCGGCCCAGAGACAGCACCAGAGGAATCTAACAAACCTTGCTGAAACTAGCCCTCATCTACCAATAGTTTCCCCATATATTTGCCTTCCACAATTGGCTACCCCTAAAAGTCCAAAGTCTTTTTCCTTTGTTGTCAGTTCTCTAAAAATGTGTTGACTTTAAGATGCTATATCAGCCCAAGTTCTAACCACCCCTTTGAGCTACTCATCACTGGGTGCTCCTATGTGTATGCACGATGCACGTGTTAATAAACTTCTGATTTTCTCTTGTTAGCCTGTCTGTTGCTGGTCTAATTTACTGGGCCCTAGACCAGTGGTTCCCAACATGGGGCACATGTCCCACAGGAGGGGGCAATTTGATTTTTTAAAAAATATATTTTATTGATTTTTTACAGAGAGGAAGGGAGAGGGATAGAGAGTTAGAAACATCGATGAGAGAGAAACATCGATCAACTGCCTCCTGCACATTCCCTACTGGGGATGTGCCCGCAAACAAGGTACATGCCCTTGATCGGAATCAAACCTGGGACCCTTGAGTCCACAGGCTGACGCTCTATCCACTGAGCCAAACTGGTCAGGGCGGCAATTTGATTTTTAAGGGGGGCAATTCGAGAATGAGTTATGAACAGTGAATTTTTTGCATTTCTTATGGTTCTAGGGGCCTCATCTACAGTATATAAATATATATTGTGACATATTTATGTGTTTTGAAACTTTATTGGCTGTTTTTTCCTATCACTTCATTTTATTATTTTTTAACAATTTCTTCCTCGGTACTTCAACTGTCCTTTCGTTCTTTTATTTTTCTCTTTCATGGATGCCATGTTCTTTGGAAGCTTGTTTAGACCAAGTGAATGGCCTTTTAGGCTTCCTCCACATGAATATGGAGTTCACTTTTTGAATAATAAGAATGATATGTCACAGGGGGGTATCAGGATTTTAGAGATGCTTAGGTGGGGCATGGCCAAAAAAGGTTGGGAACCATTGCCCTAGACAATGAACCTAAGATGGGTGGGTGGAGGGAAAATAGTATTTTCTCCCTTATCCTTGTCTATCAAGAGAAATGTGTCTTGAAGGTAGTTACTCAGATACCTAGAAGCAGCCACAGTCTTGAACATTGCTGCTCACCCTGCCCGAGGGAAGAGAGACCTCCGGAGGCTCTTGCTCTGGCAAATGAGTGTTCTGGCCTGGAAGTGATGTGCTCATCGCTCCTCACTGCTCGTTGCCAAAATTCAATCACGTGGTCCCATCCACCTGCTAGATTCCAGCAGCTAGAAGGTCTGAGAATGCTGTTCCTCCCCTGCTAGTTGAGACCTGAACTCGGCAGTGGACACCCACTGACAGCCATGCCCGTGCAAGCCTTGTTCCTCTTCCTTGCTTTCCAGGACCTTTCCTGCCTGCCCCCTTCCTCCGCCCTCGCACAGTTGATCCTGCTTTTTTCAAAGCCCCTGGCGTGCATCTCTGTGATAGCGCTCCCATCACGCGGCTTTCTGATATGAATGAGAGTATCTGTCTCCTCGCTTGTCTTCTGCGTCAAGGACTTGTCTTATCCACAGCTCTGAACACAGTGCCCAGTGCTTAATAAAGAAAGTACTTATGCCAAAACCGGTTTGGCTCAGTGGATAGAGCGTCGGCCTGCGGACTGAAAGGTCCCGGGTTCGATTCCGGTCAAGGGCATGTACCTGGGTTGCAGGCACATCCCCAGTAGGAGATGTGCGGGAGGCAGCTGATCGATGTTTCTCTTTCTCTTTCATCGAT
>NW_005882322.1:0-5224 GCF_000147115.1 Myotis lucifugus | reverse complement strand
GGCCCTGGTGAGGTAGGGAGGGCCCCGGTGAGGTTGAAACGGCCCCCGTGAGGTAGGGACGACCCCGGTGAGGTTGGAACAGCCTCCGTGAGGTAGGGACGACCCCGGTGAGGTTGAAACGGCCCTGGTGAGGTCGGGACGGCCCCGGTGAGGTTGAGACTACTCCAGTGAGGTTGGGACAAATAAGGGGACCAGTATAGACTGATGAACAGGAGTAGATACAGAAGCAGAGCAACATTGAACAGAATGTCAAACTACAGTGGGAAGCCTGGGGAGGGTTTGGGGGGGGGATTAAGAGATCAACTGAAGGACTTATATGCATGCATATAAGATTAACCAATGGACACAAGACACGGGGCGGGGGGTAGGGGCCGGGGGAATGTCAAGGGGGAGAAAAAAGGAGACATATGTAATACTCTTTGTAATACTTTAAGAAATAAAAATTATTAAAATATTAAAAAAAAAATTTTGACTTCTTTTTTGTACCCTCAAATTTACATTGACAATACACACAACAGGCTCATGTAGAGGGATTGTCTGATGTGTGCATTGTGGCTTAATGAAGGACACAAATGCTCCTGGGTGAGACTGAAGTAAAAACAGGATATAGGAGGGATAATGAGAGTCAAATAAGGAACAAAAAGAAGTTAGTTTTTAAGGGCTGGCAAATTCTACCTTACACAATTAATTATATTTTATTTTAATCTGAAGGAAGTGACAAAGTTGATACTTTCTGAAACTACAATTTTTTTAACAGTAAATACTCTTGTGAAATCTGACAAGCTATTTGCGTTTCATTTTAAAAGCTTTTGTATCTTCCCAAGCTAAACAAAGTATTTCAAAGATTATGTGGACATTTTAGAACATTGTTCTTTAAAGCAGAAGAAAAATGGAAATCAAGACTTGATTCAAATGAATAAATATTGAATTGAAATAACATTCAAACATTATTTTATTTGTGATTTTCTGCTGCACAGATCTTTATAGTCTAATAAAAAAAATAGTATTTGTTAGTGACTTCTACCTAAAGGTGAATTTTACTGTGTTGTTTTCATCTTAAAGTTCAGTTGAGTGCTCCTATGTTATTAATGAGTTAGAAAAATAAATTCTGTTCTGTCTTTTACAGAAACTCCATTAGAATAGAGGGCATTTATGAACTATAAAAATGTCTTATTAATTTATAGTTATTGGTTTTTCAGTATACAACCAAGAGTAATGAGAACTTCAGAAAACTACAGATTATTAGGTGAGTATTCAAAGTGTGCAGAGTTAAATAATTTGTTTTTATTGGGAAATGAGAATGATATTAAAGAATAGCCAGCCATGGCTGATCAGTGTCAGCCCTCAGACTGAAGGGTCCGGGTTTGATTCCAGTGAAGTGCATGTACTTTGGTTGCAGGCTCAATCCCTGGCTCTGGTCCGGGAGCGTGCAGCAAGCAACCAACCAATATCTCTCTCACGTCCATGTTTCTCTCTGTCTTTCCCCCTCCCTTCCACTCTCTCTAAAAATAATAGAAAAAAATCTTCTGGTGAGGATTAAAATAAATAATAAGAAAGAGAGAAAGAATAGCCAACACCTTACCCTCTCTCAAGTTTACCATCAAACTGAGCCAACAGATACAATTTTTATCCCTAGACTAGACTTTGACACAGCTGCACCCAGCTTTTCTCTCTGTCTCTTGCTATAGCAGAGGACTTGTCTAACCTTCTGAAAGGAGTTTTAGGGGTAAAATAGGCAGGTTTAGGGAGTTTCAGGAATTAGGGGGTTCATGGGGAAGGAAGGTATAGTTGATTGGGGGTTTGGAGCTGCCAAAAGGCAGACATTCACAGAGAACAAAAGGTGCCACAAGATAAGGGGAAAGGAAGATATCCATTCACAGAAAATATGGAAAAGCCACAGGGTATGGAGAGAAAGAGAAAACAAACTTTCACAGAGGATAGAGGAATGCTGACAAATGGGAGAGAGGAAAACAGATTTTCACAAGAGATAGAAAATTCTACCATTGAAGGGGGAGAAAAAGATGGGGGACCCATGTGGGGTTTGAGCTTTGAAGCTGATATAGTGACAAACCAGAAGGGAATACCAAGAAACAAAGAACTGCAGCCTTTATAAACCTTAGGAAAAAGGAGCTTTGTGGGTCACTCCCTTGGGCCCCCTCCCTACGTGGGAGTCTGTACTTCTTTCCAATAAATTTCCACCATTTTCACCTACCACCTTTTGTCCATGGCTTCATTCTTTGAATCCACCTGGACAAGAACATGGGAAAGAAAACACCCTTGCATCCTGCTCAGGAAAGACCACCCGACTGACTTCTACCTAAAGCCAATGCCTTCAGTTCTGTTCTGAAAACTGGAGATGAGATATAGAACCAAGGGGAAGAATATATATTGGAATATGTGTATCCAATGTGTTCTAGGAATTCACAACAGTTCAAAACTGTGTTGTTCCTCTTATAGATAACACCAATATTATATATTATTTTTAAATGCATATTTTGTACCCTAAAATTTACAGCATTACTTCTGAGACTGAGGCAATGCACCAGCTTACATAGAGCATATACCTCTGCTTTTATGTGCTAGTTCTCTTTGAAATTGTATCTAGATTCTGAGAAGAACCTTCCCATATCAGATGAGCTGCATAAATATAATGGCATTTAGTATACCTAGTAACAGGGTATGCTATGTGTGCAATCCTGTCCTGGTATAATGCCATATAAACTTGCCAGCAACCCTATGAAGTAGCTAGTATTATCCTTATGTTCCTACTAATGCAGAGATGGTGGAACAGAGAAGGTAAGTAGTTATCAAAGAGCATGAAACTAGTGGTAGAGCCAGTATTTGAAACCATGTACTTCAGAACTCATGCTCTTAATTACTATTGTAAGCTGTATGCCAAATCTTAAAGATGTAAACAAGTCAAATGGTATGAAAAACAACAATTACTAGTTATCAATTTATATATATATAAAAGGCTAAGTGTTCATCCATCTGACCAGTAGCTATGATGCACACTGACCACCAGGGAGCAGATGCTCAATGCAGGAGCTGCCATGAATAAATGGCACCACAGACCTCGCACCAACAAACCAATGGTTGGCTTCCCCCAAGTGGGACACAGACCCCATCACCATCCTGGAGCGACAGCCCACCAAACCACAGCCACTGCTGCCAAGACCCCCTGGCACAAAATGCAGCCCACAGCATAGCCCAGCCTGGAAAAGGTGGCTGTGGGTGCTGGGTAATGGTGTCACGTAGCAACACCCGGCTTCATCTCCCTAGCAACTAGCCTCCTTGGAGTTTCTTCTGCCCAGGAATCTAACTTGCTTTATAGCCAGGTGCAAACATTTTACAATTTAACCAAATGTTTGTGAAGCGTTTTCCCATACTTCATCTCATTTGATCCTCAGAGAAGTCCTGGAGTAGGTAGATAGGAGACTCAGTAGAATCCTATTTTCTTTTCATTAGCAAGACATGAATAGAGATATTAAAATATTTCTTCTGATTAATTTCATTTCAATGTGCACGAACCCATGCATCGGGACACTAGTACATCAATAAGAGGTGAAAGCACTAACAACGAATCTGTTTCATAAGACCCACAATTGAGTGTTTTTTCCTTTGTATAATATATTGCTTCTAACTCATGGCTTATCAGGTTTTATGGGTATTTTATAAGGTATTTTTAAGTAAAGTAAAATTAAGATAAACAGTGATGTGGTAATGTGGCTTTACATAATCTTGCTAACCTTAATTTTTCATTTTTTGATTTCTTCAGTGTTTGTTGATATCTTAGGCACACACTGAACAATCCTAGTAATAAAATTAATGTTGTCTAACATAACTAGGCATTTGAAAAACTCATTTTTTAAAATTAATTTTTAAATTACAGGCAATGTACATTATATTAGTTTCAGGTGTACAACCCTGTGATTAGACATTATGTAACTTACTAAGAGATCACCCCAATAAATTTGGTATGAATCTGACACCATATATAGTTATTACAAAATTATTGACTGTATTCTCTCTGCTGTGCTTGATATACCTGTGACTATTCTGCAACTACCAATATCTAATTCTAAGTCCTTTCACCTAATTACCTATCCTGAAACTCCTCTTTGTCTATTTATTTATTTATTTATTATTTATTTATTTAAGATTCTAAATATATGTGAAATCAACTGGCATTTATCTTTCTCTGTCTGACTTATTTCACTTAGCATAATACTCTCTAGGTCCATCCATATTGTTGCAGATGGCAAGTTTTCCTTCTTTTTAAAAATTTTTTTATTTTTAATGAGTTAATTGGGGTGATATTGTTATTAAAATTATATAGATTTCAGGTGTACAATCTATGATGCATCATCTGTATATTGTATTTTGTGTTCACCACCCCAGGTCAAGTTTCCTTCCATCACCATTTATCCCTCCTACCTATGTTTTCTTCTAGGATTTTTATGATTTCAAGTCTAACATTTAAGTCTTTAATTCATTTAAAGTTCATACTTCTGTCTTATTATTATAACATATCTGTGAATTAATCTTTGTCCAAATATTCAGTTTAGTTGTACTGGAAGTACATCATAATAGGAAAAAATTCAGCTCCATATCTGATTTTTACTTAATTATTTTTAGAGAAATGGCTCATTTCTCAAATAGCTTTTTCTTCCTATTTTGTTATTATGTCATGAGACAAAATTATTTCCTGAGGTTGGGTATTGAAGTAATGGGTAGAATGAATGTGTCAAAAATCTAAGACAAGGGGATAAGTATTTATTGAGTTTGAATTATCAATAGTTACAGTATTAGTTCTATGCTTTAAATTGATCACTTTGGCTACAGGTAGGAGGTTGTATGTAAGAGAAAACAAAATTAGAGTAAAGAAAAGCAATGAAGTACTTCCCCAATAATCTAGAGGCGAGAATAGATGAGTTTTAGGAGAAAGTGTAGATGAAAAAGAATAGGAAGTATAAAGCAATGTGGTAATGAGGATTATCGAGATATGAAGGAAATTTGCCTATCTCACATCCACTTATTTTTCTTCTGTAACCAACAGCTCAAATTAGTCATGAGAAACCACTCCTTTTCCTGTCCCATAGAATAAAATGAGGAGCTTCTGTGGCTATGATGTAGCAAATGCCTGACCGCTTGTGATACGGAGAGAGTTCAATTGACTGTTAATGCCATTGTTTTAGTTCCCGGAGCCTTTCGGAAGCCATTA
>NW_005882321.1:0-5224 GCF_000147115.1 Myotis lucifugus | reverse complement strand
TATATGAGTAGGGTGAATTATGACAGGGGGTAAAAAGAATAGGGAAAATCTAAAGCTGGAGTAGGGTAAGAGAAACAGGACAACAAAAGGGAAAAAGTGGGGAAGAGGGTTTTAGCACAGAGGCAAAATTGAGGTAGAGAGAAATGTTGCTAAAGGGACGATGAAAATAGAATGGAGAACAATAGTCCCAAAATAAAATAAAGACAAAATAAAATGACACTTTAAAAAATGGTAAAATGGTAGCAGTAATAATACTAGTTAAAAATAAAAATGAAGTAATTGAAAGGGTAAAATCAGGTGATGGGGAAAGAAAAAAAAAAGAAAAGAAAAAAAGAAAAAAAAGGAAAAAAATGTTTTCTTAGTTAAAAGGTGAAAAAGTAATTTAAAAAAATAAAAATAAAAATGTTCAGTAATGCAGGTGCTTCAGATCTTCTACTCTTCTTTTTGGCACGCCTTTCCGTGGAGGGAAGCAGGTCTCCTCTGCGTTCATGTAGTCACGCTGCTTGAGAGCCGTTGCCTCTGGGTTAGTAGCCGATCTCTGGATGCGGATAACAGCTACTCAAGATGGCGCGGTCTCGCTGCTGAGCTGGCGCCCAGGGGGAGGTTTCAGCCTCAATCTCTAACCATCCCCATTTTCTAGGAGTTCTCTGTCTTTCCTGGCTGCAGACTGTCTCTCAGCTGAATCTCCACTGTTTGCTCGGGCTGATTGTCACCCGTTTCACCTGCTCACCCTTATCTGCTCCGGGACAAAGCACCAACACATCTGTCTAAGCCTCCGCCATTTTTTCAGTCAATTCAGAGACCTGTGGTCATGGGAGTATGGAACAGAGTCGGGCATATTTGTTTTTGATTCTCTTGTGTGCTGTGGGCTCTGGAGTAGAGATTTGGGGTGGGGAGGGGGAAGGAAGCAGTTTCTTTTGCTCCATCTTGCCTTTTGTGTTTTAATATTTTCTTGTAAACATTTTGTAATATTGTAGTGAAATGGATCACAACGTCATTTCCTAATACAAAGCAAGACATGTGGGAGCACTCTGATGTAGGGAACTGCAGTGTAGAAAGTAAGCGCCAGGAGAACCAAGATGGCGGCATAGGTAAACACCGGAAATCGCTGCCTCGCACAACAACTTCAAAAATACAACTAAAAGACAAAACGGACATCATCCAGAACCACAGGAAGGCTGGCTGAGTGGAAATTCTACAACTAGAAGGAAAGAGAAAAGCACACTGAGACTCAGAGGAGGTGCGGAAGGGAAGTGCAGAGGTACAGAGGCGCACATGGCAAGGGCTGGCAACTGAGGACGCTGTTGTCTTATTCAATTGGTGCCAGAAGCTGGTCCATCCTTGCTGCTTGACACAGTCACTGCAGGGAAGAAACATCTCACAGCATATGTTTCAAGGGACCTGGCGTATATGGCATACTGTTCTTAATATGTTTGCTCACCTTCTTGGTGCTATGTGTTTTAACCAAGATCACCTCTCCGAGAAAGGTTGTTTCCCCAGGTAGGGATTTTTCCCTGAAGTTAGGGAGGGAATAAAACCCCTTAACTAAGTGCCAGGCGGGTAGTTAATCACTTTAACTATGAACAATCACCCTTAAGCTACATAATCTTTACTCCTTGGAATGGAGATAAGAAACGCCCTAACCTTTGGAATAGAAATTGACAGGATTAAAATCAACTGGTATAAAAACAGATGTCACAAGACAGTAAAAGACAGAACTTGGCTGGAGATCCTGGCTAGGCTGCTGATCAACTGAACGCTGTCTCTGTGTTATTCCTTCTTTGCCAACTCCGTCCACACCTTTGGGGGACCCCTGGATCTGTTGGGGTTGGACCCCAACAAATCGGGAGGGGAGTCTCAAGCTCCCAACATCTCTGAACTCCCAGTTCAGGGGAGAGACTCTGGGGGACCCAGACTCATACAGGGGAGAAACTGAGCTGACTGGCAGAGAGTGGAACTCAAGGGGCGGCTTTCTCTCAGAGCTGCTTGTAGCGATTATGGGGACACTGAGAAGTGGGGCCTCTTAGGGTAGAACTGAGTGTCAGCCATAACTGTTTGCCCCCACCCTGTTAATCCCCAGAGACCCTGCCCCACCCAAGCTATGGCAGAGGCTTTTGCATATGAAGGGCCTGGCCCTTTGCAATCTGATAACTACCTAACAAACTGCAGCTGGGTCAGAGAGAAACAGAACTTCCAAAAAGAAAGCCCAAGATTACAACGCGACTGTTGGCTGTAGCTGGAGCGCTGGCAAAAATGGTGGTTCATGGCGCGACTTTCGGAGCAGGAGCGGGCCCGACCTTGTCTTTGATGAAGAAGACCTCCACTATGAGGAGGAAATTATGCGGAACCAGTTTTCGGTCAAATGCTGGCTCCGCTACATTGAGTTCAAGCAGGGGGCCCCCGAAGCCCAGGCTCAATCAGTTGTACGAGCGAGCGCTGAAGCTGCTGCCCTGCAGCTACAAACTCTGGTACCGCTACCTGAAAGCACGCAGGGCACAGGTGAAGCATCGCTGTGTGACTGATCCTGCCTATGAAGATGTCAACAACTGCCACGAGAGGGCCTTTGTTTTCATGCACAAGATGCCACGTCTATGGCTAGATTATTGTCAGTTCTTGGTGGACCAGGGCCGTATCACTCACACACGCCGCACTTTCAAACCGTGTCCTCCGGGCGCTGCCTATCACACAGCACTCTCGTATTTGGCCTTTGTACTTGCGCTTCCTGCGCTCACACCCACTACCTGAGACAGCCGTGCGGGGCTACCGGCGCTTCCTCAAGCTGAGCCCTGAGAGCGCAGAGGAATACATCGAGTACCTCAAGTCAAGTGACCGGCTGGACGAGGCTGCACAGTGCCTGGCCACCGTGGTGAATGATGAGCGCTTCGTCTCCAAGGCTGGCAAGTCCAACTACCAGCTGTGGCATGAGCTCTGTGACCTCATCTCCCAGAACCCGGACAAGGTGCAGTCGCTCAATGTGGACGCCATCATCCGAGGGGGCCTTACCCGCTTCACAGACCAGCTGGGCAAGCTCTGGTGTTCACTGGCTGACTACTACATCCGCAGTGGCCATTTTGAGAAGGCTCGGGACGTGTACGAGGAGGCCATCCGGACCGTGATGACCGTGCGGGACTTCACCCAGGTGTTTGACAGCTATGCCCAGTTCGAGGAGAGCATGATTGCAGCGAAGATGGAGACCACCTCGGAGCTGGGGCGGGAAGAAGAGGATGACGTGGACTTGGAACTGCGCCTGGCCCGCTTTGAGCAGCTGATCAGTCGGCGGCCCCTGCTCCTCAACAGCGTCTTGCTGCGCCAGAACCCGCACCGTGTCCATGAGTGGCACAAGCGTGTGGCCCTGCACCAGGGCCGCCCCCGGGAGATCATCAACACGTACACGGAGGCTGTGCAGACAGTGGACCCCTTCAAGGCTACGGGCAAACCCCATACGCTGTGGGTTGCATTTGCCAAGTTTTATGAGGACAACGGGCAGCTGGATGATGCCCGCATCATCCTGGAGAAGGCCACCAAGGTGAGCTTCAAGCAAGTGGATGACCTGGCAAGTGTGTGGTGCGAGTGTAGTGAGCTGGAGCTCAGGCATGAGAATTATGACCAGGCCTTGCGGCTGCTGAGGAAGGCAACAGCACTGCCCGCCCGCCAGGTAGAGTATTTTGACGGCTCGGAGCCTGTGCAGAACCGTGTGTACAAATCATTAAAGGTGTGGTCCATGCTTGCGGACTTGGAGGAAAGCCTTGGCACCTTTCAGTCTACCAAGGCTGTATACGACCGTATTCTGGACCTGCGCATCGCTACCCCCCAGATCGTCATCAACTATGCCATGTTCCTGGAGGAGCACAAGTACTTCGAGGAGAGCTTCAAGGCGTACGAGTGTGGCATCTCGCTGTTCAAGTGGCCCAATGTGTCTGACATCTGGAGCACCTATCTGACCAAATTCATCGCCTGCTATGGGGGTCGCAAACTGGAGCGGGCTCGGGATCTCTTTGAGCAGGCGCTGGATGGTTGCCCCCCAAAATATGCAAAGACCCTGTACCTGCTGTACGCACAGCTGGAGGAAGAGTGGGGCCTGGCCCGGCACGCAATGGCCGTGTACGAGCGTGCCACCCAGGCCGTGGAGCCTGCCCAGCAGTACGAGATGTTCAACATCTACATCAAGCGGGCAGCAGAGATCTATGGAGTCACCCACACCCGTAGCATCTACCAGAAGGCCATTGAGGTGCTGTCGGACGAGCATGCCCGGGAGATGTGCCTGCGGTTTGCAGACATGGAGTGCAAGCTTGGAGAGATTGACCGCGCCCGGGCCATCTACAGCTTCTGCTCCCTGATCTGTGACCCTCGGACAACTGGGGCCTTCTGGCAAACATGGAAGGACTTCAAGGTACGGCATGGCAACGAAGACACCATCAGGGAGATGCTGCGTATCCGCAGAAGTGTGCAGGCCACTTATAACACACAGGTCAACTTCATGGCCTCGCAGATGCTCAAGGTGTCGGGCAGTGCTACAGGCACTGTGTCCGACCTTGCCCCTGGCCAGAGTGGCATGGATGAAATGAAGCTACTAGAGCAGCGGGCAGAGCAGCTGGCAGCCGAGGCCGAGCACGACCAGCCCCCACGGGCCCAGAGCAAGATCCTGTTCGTGAGGAGCGATGCGTCCCGGGAGGAACTGGCTGAGTTAGCGCAACAGGCCAATCCGGAGGAGATCGAGCTGGGGGAGGATGAGGACGAGGAGGAGATGGACCTGGAGCCCAGTGAGGTGCGGCTGGAGCAGCAGAGTGTGCCGGCTGCTGTGTTTGGGAGCCTGAAGGAAGACTGATGGCGCACTGCCCACCCCCACCCCCCTTCACAATGAAGCCTGTTTGTATGAAAAAAAAAAAAAAAAAAAAAAAAAAAAAGAAAGCCCAAGGCCCCACAGCAGCTTACATTGCTTCACAGCTGGGCCTCATCTGAGCACCTCCAAACCCCATGTAAAATGCGGGTGACTTGACCCTAAGCACCCGGACACCTCACTGGGTCGCCAACCAGCGGCTACTGAGTGACAAGTGGGCGGGGAGCATGCGCAGCAAGAAGCCGCTGGAGGGGGCGGGTCACGTCCTCTGGCGATAGAACCAAACGTCCCGATATCTCCTCATGCTACTCAGAACGGGCGCGCACTCAGAAGGTACAGTTATTTCTGGGAATTTTCCATTTAATATTTTTGGACTCTGTGGCCCCG
>NW_005882320.1:0-5224 GCF_000147115.1 Myotis lucifugus | reverse complement strand
CAGGAGCGTGACTACCCTCAGTGGGCCATGAGGAGAGTGCCATCCAGGGAAGCCAGGGGCGGGTTGTCTGCGGTCAGGCTCCAGACCTCCCACCCCAAGTCCAGCACTCCCCCCCTGGGACACCACACCTCTGCCAGGTCAGCCCAGGTGCTCAGAGGTCAGCCCAGACCTGGCTCAGGGAGAGCAAATGATCCAATGGATTTTAAATTGAGCGTCTACCACATTAAGGAGGAGGGCCAGACAAGGAAGCAAGACCAAGGGGACAAAGTTAAAAAAACATCTCATCTCACCAGAAACTTAGTATCTGCTCAAGGAGGTACGACATGTATGCAAGGAACTATACCATGGAGCGTCCAAAGCAACACTAGGCCAGAGTCCAACAGGGGGCTGGTAACTTGAGCCTGACTAGAAAACATTTAAAAAAAACCCAACCTCAGCCCTAGCTGGTTTGGCTCAGTGGATAGAGTGCCGGCCTGCAGACTGAAGGGTCCCAAGTTTGATTCCAGTCAAGGGCACATGCCCAGGTTGCTGGCTCATCCCCAGTAGGGGGTGTGCAGGAGGCAGCTTATCAATGATTCTCTCTCATCATTGATGTTTCTACCTCTCCCCCTCCCTTCCTCTCTGAAATAAAAATATATTAAAAACAAAACAAAAAACCCCAACCCCACACCCCACACGGTCATTGTGGAAAGGCTGACTGGGCTTTTAAGGAGTTTACTCTCTGTCCCCCTCATTTTTATTCTGCACAAACATACAGACTGACTCCAGGAAAAAGGGCGGAGGTCAGTGGCCTCTGTGGGCAAACATGATGGAATTCATGGGCAGAGAGAGGAAAAGAGATTTTTCTTTAAAAGATAGAGCACACAGACTTAGCAGCCTTCGTTCTAGGAAAAATGAAATTTTGTATAATATATACAAACAGCAAAAAGGCTAGAAATATATGCAGTGAAACGGTAATCACAATGTTAACTTGTGAGACTAGAGGTGATTTTTGTCTCTTGTGCTTTTTTTTGTCTGTGTTACCAAGAATATTATGCATCTGCATTATAATAAGAGAAAACAGTTTTATTTTGCCTAAAAAGGACATTTTTGTGCTACTTGAGCTTTCTCATGTAAAAGAAATCATATATTATGAATTTTATTTTGGGTAGCCACTGAAGTCAGCCTCACATGTAAATATGTAGGTTTCTCCCAAAAGGTCCCATGTTTCAGTCAAGTAACTGATTATCTCCTCTCTCTCTCTCTCTCTCTCTCTCTCTCTCTCATGCACGCGCACACACACTTTAGGTCCATCAAAGGAAAACAAACTGGGTGCTATGTCCTCTGACTATCATGGAGCCCAAGAGTCCACTCTCTCTCCTCCCCCTCTCCCACTCCCCTGCCTCTCACTGCCACGCCCCCTGTGATTAAGACACACAACTCGTGGGGGCAGTTACCACATGAAGGCCTTCAGTGGGAGCCGGGATATCCTCAGAAAGCACAGCTCTGACGATTCAGAGCCAGATACCCACCGCGCTGAGCTGGCTGCAAAGGGACAGGTCGCCTGCACAGGGACCCATAAGACCAAGAAAACCATGAATTCGAGAGAGAGATGGAGCATCAACAAGACCCAACCATCTGGATTCACTCTTTCTGGCAAGCGTGTAGCTGCAAGGGACCGCGGCCCCGACATGTGGCTCCATCACAGAGTGCTTCACGCCTTGAGGTTTCCTCTCCAAGTGGCTCAGATTTTCCACATCAACCTTCAGGTGCTGGGCAAGAGATGACAGTTTTGTAACCAGCCGCACGCTGTGCTGGTAATGAAAAGGTCTCAGTTTATCGTCATCTTATCTGCGATCAGTTTGTCACAGCACCTTTCTTACTTTCGGCTTCTTCTGGGTTTGACTCACTCACCCTTTCTCCTTGCAACCTGCCCTGGCTCAGAGGTGCAGCGCTGATGCTTTGCTGGCCTCGGTTTTTCCCATCCAAATTAAAGCAGCGGCGCCCATGCACATTGGACTTTTCCTTCTGAATGCGTGTACTAAATCATGTTAAGACATGGGGGAGGCCTCATGGTCTTCAAACTGAAGACACTTCCATCCACATGAGAACAGCCACGTGGCCAGGAGGAACCTGCGTGTCCCACTTCATCTGACCGGCCTCTTCCCCCAGAGGCAGACAGATCACCCCGGAAACCGCACAAATCAACCTCCTCAGTTTCCTTATTTATAAGGTGCATTCAACAAGGGGTGAGGGTTAACAGTCAAATATTAGCTTTAAAAACAAACAGAAAACAAGCAAACAAGCCCTTCAGGGTTGAGCTGCAAGTTGCTCTCCTCCCTCCCACTCCTGCTCTTATTAACCCTCTTAATTACATTAAAAGGATCTGAAGTGAAGATCTTACTAATAATTAGAGTTGACTTATGTGTGTTTTTCATTTTCTATCTACAACCAGAAATACAGGATTGGACCCAGACCAAGTATCCAATTCAATAGGTCCCTCCTGTGGGAGCCCCAGCTTAGCCCGCAAACTTTGATGTGTAAGAACTTACATTTCTACCCAGGGACGTCGTTCTGATAACAAAGGGGCTTGGCAGACAAAGGATAATTTGTTGAATCTGCTAGAAGCCGCTTATCTGCTGGAGGCATGCAATCTTTAGGCAGAGTTGAGTTAGCACCTGCGTGGAAGAACTAATTAAATCGGAGGAAAGGAGAGATCCCTGCTCCTTTGTAAGGCCGTCAACGATTCCTCCTTAGCGTGTTAGCCTGAGCGCCTGCCTGAGCGCTTCCTCCGTGCTCAGTTTGTTGCAATGATTAACAGACGAAGCTAAATGCTGTTCACTTGCTGAGGGCTGCGAACCGCCCCTGAAAACCAAGAGGAGACAGTGTCTTCCAGGGCAGGAAGGCGATGAGGCATTAACTCCGGAGCCAGACGGGGTTTGGATGTCACTTCTGCCACTTACCAGCTGGGTGACTCTGGCGAGTCACTCCATCTCCATGAGCCCCTCGTTTGGAAAACGGGGACAAATAAGAAGCACAGTACAAGGAGTACGTGTATTCATATCTGTAACCCACTCAGAATTGCCTTGCCTATGCTAAGTGCTGTGTACGTGTGAAACAAAAATAAATGTATGCGCAGTGCTTGGACCTGTGGCCATTAGATATGACTACGGTTTAATGTAAAATTTAATCTAGAAAACAGAGGCCAAAACCTTCAGGGTCCTGAATACTAAGGCATTCGCTGAGGTTCTAAATAATGACCTCCTGCTGTACACAAATTTTGAAAAATTCAGACAAGTGATTTTCCATCATCAAGTCCCAAGCTCTGGAGTGGAGGTCAGGGTCGGGGGGCGGTCAGCCGCAGCAGGTCCACAGAAACACCCATCTGCCCAGCCCCTTGATTAAAAGAAGTCACCCTTACCGCACGCACTCGGATTTGTTTGAAGTTCATCAGAGCTCTACCAATACAAATTACTTTCTCCCAGTATTTCAAGCAATTATCACTTTTAAAGTCTGCTGGGGGAGGAGTGTGAAAGGGAAGTAATGAGGGTTTGTATTAGAACTGCCTTTCCTTCCCACTGTGTATGTGCAGCCAAGGTGAGGCACCTCCAGTGGGGAGGGCAGGTGGGGGGAAAGGCAGGTGGCAATGTTGGCTAAACAGGTTTCCAGGCAGAAAATTAACATCCTCCAAACAATGCTTAATTGTCACATTTTTCTGTCTGCTATTTTGAGAACAGCAACAGGGGTCACTAAGTATTATCATCATTTCCTTAGGGGGCATGTTTTCACTTTCTAAAATTAACACTTTTCATTATTTTATTCTCATTTCTCTGAAGTCAGAATTTCTCACGCGCATCATACAGTATGGACATTTCCGATCTCTACAACTTAATAGCTTCAAGCTGTCCCTGGTGATACAACCATTTGTCTGTTGCCTAGAAGGTTGCTAATAGGATGAATATAATTGTCTTTGAGACTGAACTTCTGCTACTGACATTTAATAATAATAAAAAAACACACAAAGGAGGTTATTTTACACAAAAGAGACAGACATATTAAAGTTCTTCATTTCTTCACCCTTCTAAGAATGCTCCTCTCTCCACTTCTCTGAGGAAACCGGCCCAGCTCATCTATGCCTCTGCCCGGGCACCGGCACTCTATGCCGGCCTCCTGGTGTGGGTGCAAGACCGACAGATCTGGGTTCAACTCTTGACTTGCCACCCTTCATAACCCTTGTCTAGTTACTTAGCCTCTCTGTTTCTTCCACTGTAAAATGGAAATGTTAATATCCACCATACAATGCTCTGATAAGGAATAAGAAAAAAATATAGAGAGTTAGTAGCTGCTCAAAAAGTACATGGTAACAATTCATATTATTTCAAACCCTGGATGGTCCTACAACTCTAAGGTCTTTGAAATCTGTCCAGACTGAGCATCTTCTAAAATTGGGAGAAAGATGGGTCATATTTCTATATGCTGACGTTCCTAGCAATTGGACAAATTATTTCCTCTAATTTCTTCCTAAGCAGGATATAGGGCTAATGGACACCTTGCCCCAGTATTTCCATAAAACACACCAAAGAACACGTGACAAAAAAGCAAGAGATTACTCATGACGATGATTTGTACAGAACCCCGTGACAGTCAATGAAGAACACCCACCTACTGAGGTGCAACCATGCAGACTTGACTCTCTAACTACTTCCCTTCCATCCCCTTTTTCTCTAACTATAGCTAAAGCTTTGATGACTTCACGAAAGCTGTATTTTTATCTTGATTCCCAGCACATTGGCCTAGAGCTATTTTGAAAGCACTGTCTGCTCCGTGTACCTCGGGGACCCAGCCAATGGTCAGCACTATCAGCCAAGTCACCCTTCAGCGACCAGGCCATGCTGCAGAGCCCACACTCCTGCTGGAGTGGAAGAGAGAAGAGAAAAAGGATGGCTCCAAGAAGAGATGCTTTCCCCTCTGCAGCCACCATGGCCATTCCCAGCCCTGACTGTCATTTATCCCTATCACCTCCAAGAAGAAGAAGGATGAGGTAGAGGAAGACAAGATGAGGTTGGAGTACAAAGCAGTGGCAGATGGATTCAGGTGGACTCCTAGCCCAACGCCTCCCATGAGATCAAGCCCTGCCCCATCTGCCCCCTCCCTCATGTCAGCTGCTAGTGGTCAGAGTAGGCCAAGAGCTGGGTTGTTTGGAGACAACAAGAAACAGTGATACATGAATAACCTATTAGGGGTT
>NW_005882319.1:0-5225 GCF_000147115.1 Myotis lucifugus | reverse complement strand
TGCTTATCTATACCCAGAGATTTGATCAAGTAGCATGATCTAACACTTTCCCACAGGAACAATCCATGTAAGGAGCCAATCCCATCATAGAAAGGTAGAGAGTTGGGCACATTACTGTATAGCATCAAAGACATTCTCATTCATTTCCATAATAGAACTAGAAAAAAATATTTATATTCTCTTATTAAGTCACAGCGGGGTTGGAATATGCTCCTCTGTCATAATATTTATTAAACAATGCTCTAGACACCTCACCTGGTTATCAAGCTTTTCATGTCTTTGGCCAAGAAGTTTTAGTCAAGAAGATCTAGTTAAAAAGTCATCACAAAAAAACATGTAAAAGTTTTACCACTGCTCTTTAAGCTACTATTACATCTGATCTTTCCATGATGATTTGGGCATCCCAGATTCCTAAATTTCACCCATCTCCTCCATTCTATGTGGCCACCGAATCTTATTAATTCTACTCCTTCAATATCTCCCAATTCTATTCCTCTCATTTTATTCCACCTCTACAACAACATTTTAGGCTTTTATTTTTCTCTTCTTTTTGCAATGTGCTTGTTCCTGGTTTCTCTAACTTCAGTTTTATCAGTCCTATTTTTTTATTCCCTCAATTATACTCTAAATACATATCTCAAAAACATTTCTAAAATATAGATCTGATTATATCAGATGCCTGTTAAAAATCCCTTAACCACTCTTCACAGCCTTATAGCCTATAGATAATATATAAATTCCTTAGCAATAATCTTCAGGGACCTTTATTCCACTAACTTTGTAAGGGTATTCTCCCACAGTGCTTGATCTAATCATTCTGTAATTCAGCTATCCTAACATAGTTTGTCAATAATGACGATTGCTTTCTTCAGTTTATAACTATTTATTTTACAAATTATGTTTCAAACAAAAAATGTCTAGATAAGTATTAGTTATTTCTAAATCAAGGTTTACAAGGTCAAATAATATAAAAATTATAATTAAATAAAATTAAATTTATATTACTATAATACTTCCCAGGACCTAAACTTACTGCATATTGTTATTCTCTAAGAGAAAGAAAATATTTAATATACTTTTTGATCACATAACCCATATGTACACAGGGTATGTATTGATATTATCCTACTTCATCCATTTCACCTATTTCCTTTTATTTATTTATTTATTTATTTATTTATTTATTTATTTGCTAATCCTCACCTGAAGATATTTTTCCATTGATTTTTAGAGAGAGTGAAAGGGAGGGTAGAGAGAGATAAAGTGTGAGGGAAAGAGAGAAACATCAAGTGAGAGAGACACATCAATTGGTTGCCTCCCACATACTCCCCTACCAGAGCCTGGATGAACCTGCAACCCAGGTATGTGCCCTTGACTTGGAATCAAACCCGGAACCTTTCATTCCTTGGATCAATGTCTTAACCACTGAGAAACACTGGCCAGGGCAATTTCACCTATTTTCTTATTCCAAATCCCTAACAACCCCTTTTCTATTTTTCTCATAATACAATGATCAAATATTGTCATCTAATACTTATGTCATATACTCCTGACTTGGCTATCTGTACACAGGAAAAAACCTATCTCTAAGAGTAGAGCAAAATTATTTTGAGTTAAGCTCAAAACAGTCTTTCTGTGTTGACAGGGTTCATTTATACGGCCATTTCCAAGTGCTTCATTAAAATAACTTCAATAGAATTAAAGTGGTTCAATGTTTTGATTTCAATCTTTTTCATCCATTTCCTGTACATTAAATTCTTCTGGGGGTAATCATCAAATACACTTTGAGATAAAGTGTTCACTTAAGATCATGAAATTTAGAATTGATTCATTTTCTTTTTCTCTTTTCTGAAAAAAATCCAAGTTATAAAGAGAAATATCTAGTTATAGAGAACTGAAATTGCTTGATGCCACTCTGAATTATGTTCTAGAAGATCTAATAATTTAGGGGGATAATTAGCTTTATAGAAAAATTTAAAGAATTTTCCACTTCAATTATTGTGTTAATTTTGGATTCATGGGAAAATCCCAAACAATCTTTGCTAAATATTGAATACAAATAATTTGAGAAACCAGGTAGGTCATCAGATTAAAATTATTTCCCCCTCACCCATGTGTCTTATTTTAGTTTGCAATCATCCATATTTTTAAATGCTTTGGGCAAGGCTTTGTTGAATTGACTCAAAGAATTTAAGGATATTTTTTTCATTTGGTTTGCTGCATTGTTAATATTAGCTTGTTATTGACTTGAAATTACCCTTTAATTTCCTTTAAAAAATGTTTAGCAATGAAAATGTAATGAATAGTTGTTTTATTTAGGAATATCTCACACTTCTTTAGCTGTTTTATTTTTCAAGATACATAATATGTTGCCAAGCTACAACTCTAGACTAATGAGAAAATGATTGTCCTGACTTTTGTTCATTTAAATACTCAGTCATGACATTGTGTTGTTATTTTTAAATAGAGTGTCCTTGCTTTTCACATGAAAAATGAGAGAAAGGGAATGATGTGATTGTTCAAACTTTTGAATTGATGCATATTCCTTAGAATGGATGATGATATAGAGCTCAAATGCACTGGCTGCATTTATTTAAATATTCTCATATGATTTTCATGAGTAATCATTAAAGCAAATGCAGTAATGTGCTTTTAAATGAAGACTTTTTTTGCATATACATTCATCTCAGAGTCTTAAGTTACCTGTCACCTATAATAATTGTTAAGACATCATCTAAGCCCAATCCTTGAAAATTTCAAGACTATGACAGGGAGTTTTTAAAAAATA
Source organism: Myotis lucifugus (assembly GCF_000147115.1). Classification (NCBI taxonomy): domain Eukaryota; kingdom Metazoa; phylum Chordata; class Mammalia; order Chiroptera; family Vespertilionidae; genus Myotis; species Myotis lucifugus. The sequence goes on along the minus strand of NW_005882319.1, from coordinate 2,437 downwards.
TATGATCTTGAGTTTCCTTAATATATATGTACAACACATTCCAAAAAACTAATTCATGGATGCATAATTGCTTTCAGAATAGTTCATCATGTACTAATATTGATGTGTAAACAATCATTGTAAACTGCAGAAATAGCAAAGGACAGAAATTTCAATTAAAAAAGGGAAATCTTAAATTCTATTGTGTAATAATGGTACCAATTCATAATTAATGGAAAGTACCTTTTGACCTAGAATGTATGTGGGCAGTTTAAAATCTACCAAATTGCAGAGAAATCTACTCAATAAGTTAGTCCTCTAACAAGTACTTGCTACATGGAATATAAAATCTGAATTACCAAAAGTACACTGAATTGATAGCATAAAATATTTTGGTTAATTATCTCAGCAGTATTGTATATGTATGCTCCATCTTGAAGCTACAATAAATTATCAAAAGTGGAATAAAAATGGTTATGCTTAAGCAGCTCTTCTGTGATTAGACATCTTCACTGATAAGTCTATAACTAATGCTTGATATTTTAGAAAAGAAAGGAGGAAATTATTTATTATTATAATATTCTAATATAGAACATTTGTATTCTAGATATAATAAACATATTTTATTCAGAAATTTGTAAGAGGGAACATCTGAATGTTAAATCATCATATTTATGAATCAAGTCCTTTGGTATTATAGACTTATCCTGGGGTAAAGCAAAATAATACTATTAGAAGCCCCCAAATCTTATTCAAAGATAAATTGAAAGTATAAAGGATGAAATGAAAGCAGTGGAAATTTATTTGTTTGTTTGGTTTGTTGTAAATAAAACTCTGAGTGTAAGGTTTCAGAGAAAGTTAATCTTAAATTTTGGCTTTGATAGTGATATTTGGAAGTACATCAGAATATTTTAGACTTGCTACATAAGGCCATCTTAAAAGTTATATCAAGAATCATTTAGACTTGCTATTTTAGACAACATCTTAATTCTTATCTGATTTCATGGCAAATACACCAATATTTCTCTTGGTTTTATTTTTAGGATATTTTTAAATGAAGATATAAAATGAGTAATATATTCATTAAAATAATTTCAACTATACAAACAACACAAAATACATAATTATTCTTTGCCTTTAAATTTCATTTGAATCTTGACTCAGTAAAATATATTTTCTAATTTCAGTGTGCAAAAGTAATATCAGATTAACAAAAGAATCTCAGAAAAATAATAATATGCAATTATATATTAATCTCTGAGAATATATGACTATTTTTAATTTAATAAAAGGGTTATCTTTAAAAGTTTATATTCACTATGATTATTCCACAAAATGAATTATTAAGACAGAAAGGATTCTAAAATAGTCTTTAAAGCTTATTGCTAAGAATGGTATCAAATGCACTAAGTAGAAGATAAATAGAGTATGAAAAACTTGTGGCAATGCTTAGAAATTTAAGTTAGAAGAAAGGTTATATAAAACTCTATAGTATATATACATTTTTGTTTATTATTTTACTAGAAGCCTGTTGCACAAAGATTCACGCAATAGGCCTTCCTTCCCCTGGCTGCTGGCACCGGTTTTCCTCCGGCACCCGGGACCCAGTGGAGAAGCCAAGCCTCTTCAGTCTTCAGTCCTTGCTCCAGGCCTGCTTATGCAAATTAACCACCATCTTTGTTAGGTTAATTTGCATAGTTACTCTGATTGGCGGGTGGGCTTAGTGGAGTGACACCAATTTGCATGTTTCTCTTTTATTAGTGTAGATATATACATGTAGTTGTAATTTATAAATATAAATACATGATATACATAAAATTAAGTACAATGGATATTAGAGTAAAAGGTGTATTATAGGTGTCTGTTAGGAAATAAGTGAACACAGAGATGTTAATTTCTAGTAAGAGAAATGCATGCTGATACACCTTAGATTTATGTTTTTCTTCTATTATTTGTTTTATGTATTTACTTTTAATTTAACATCAGACTATTTCTCCTAAGATGAAACTCTTAAACTCTAGTTGGGTTTGGATTGTGTACAGGATAAAAATACAGCCATTGTAAATAACCCTGCACCAACCTTTTAAACTGTAGCTTATCAACTCCACTGTCTCTTTGAAACCAACATAGTTTAGGCTAAAGCTGGCAATCAAAAAGAAATCTGCTTTTCGTTACAATTTCTTTTTTTTTTCCTGTTCAAAACTTAGTTCTGAATAGCATGAATACCAAAAATAAATAAAAAGTACTGTTTGTTTTTGAAATTCCTTTTTTCACTGAAAGCCCCGCCATAGTCTGTGTCACATCAGTTTCAAAGAGTCAGTTACAGCAGCAGAGCAGCTCTGGTTAAATGGCTCTATGCAGCTGCCTATAGTGTAGGCTTTTCTTGTCCATTTTATAAATACTGATAGAAACTGTTGGAAGAGATGGAAAATAGTACTTTATGGTTCAATTCTACTGT
>NW_005882318.1:0-5227 GCF_000147115.1 Myotis lucifugus | reverse complement strand
TTTCTGTTATCTGCTCAAGATCCCAAGACTGTGAAAGTATTTGTTCACTGAAAGGGTGTAAGTGTAGATGTTTATTTGATGTTTGTATGTCTACTTAGGTATAATTATTTGTTCATGTAAGTGTGGAAGTCTGTGAGAGAAAAAAATGTTTGAGTTCAGGCTGAATGCTCTGACCGATAGCAAAATGCCCTTTTCCCAAGGGCGCTTGCTCTCTGTCAGAGGTGGAATCTGCCCGCCTAACTAGTAAAACTTTCTGTCTATGTTTGTGTACTAGGAACTTTGATTTGCTCTGTGATATTTCTGTGTTGGGTTGAGATTTTAGAATTCTGGGGTAGATTTAAAGGTATTTGTGGCTTTTCTTGTCTGATTGGGACATTCAGGGGTGGGGCTCACAGTTCCTCAGGGCAGAGATTTTATGGGCCCTTCCCCCTGCATGTGTTGAATTAATCTGTAAAGGTGGGCGGGAATGAAGCTGGTCAAATGTATTGAAAAGGGTTCGGTACCTGTAGCTGCTAGCAGAAGGAGGGGCTGAAATCCCCTTCTAGTGTACTCTCTTGGGAGAGACCTGATTGCTGCTCTGTCACAGGGGACGGGTACGATAGCAGGGGCCTGGTACCCAACCCACTGCCACAGGAGCGCTTTGTAACAAGACGGGCATATTTCCCCTGGCCAGATAAGGGCTGCTGGCCCCCACCATGCCACCATTGCTGGCTGGAGGCAAGCACTTTTTCCCAGTGGGAACAGAAAGAAAAGCTCCTTTCCCCCGTGGTGGGAGCACCTCCACTGGTCACCTGGGGACCTGCGCCGAGCTCCCCGCCTCCACCTATCCGGCTCCCATCTCCCGCACCCTCTGCTCACCGGGATTGTAATTGCCTCTCATCCCCCGAGGGGTTATTTTGAGTAGGTTGTGGGGAGGGAAATTTCCCTGTGCCTCCCTGCGCCCCAATGAGACCCAAGGCCTCCTTGGACACTTTTCACCGTGTTCTGTTGGGGGTTTGGGGGGGGGGGGGCGAGGGCTTGAAAGGCAGCAGCTAAAAGTTGGGGCTTAAAAGGCAGCAGTTAGAAAAGGAAGCTCCAAAAATTAGAAGGATTTGAAGGAATAAATCAGTCACAGCTGGTAGAGGTAGCCCAGAAAGTCTTTAACAGTAGGGACACCCCAGAGGAGAAACAGGGCTTAAGGAAAGAAAAGGCCAGCAGCAAACTAGGAAGGAATTAGTATGCCTATTGAAGGAAGTGGGGGCACTGGAAGATAAATAGGACCCCCAAGTTAGTTTCCTGGTGTGTTCTGGAGCAGCATATTCAGTCTTAACAGAGCCAATGGGACCCGTAACATCTAAGAAGACATCAGTCCAGGGAGCCACCGGATAAACTGCCTTTTTCCTTGGACATCAAAGAGGACTGTGGACCTTGGAAAGAACACGGTAACACATTCGTTTCTGGTCATGCCAGTTTGCCCGTACCCCTTTCTTGGACATGATCTCTTGCAGAAACTACAAGCCACCATATCCTTTGAGAGGGACGGAGCACACTTCACTGTGGATCCAAGGAACCGAGGCCCGGACCCATTCTCCCCTGGCCGCATTCTTCTAACCTGTCCTCTCTCAGATGAATATCTCTTGCAGGAAAGGGCCAACGTGACTGTGCTTTCTTGGGGAAATTACGTCTCTTTCCCATGGTTTGGGCAGAAAACAACCCCCCTGGGGTTAGCAAGTCATCAAGCTCCTGTAGTAGTCCAATTGCAAGCCACCACCACTCCAGCTCGGGTTCGGGAATTCTTAGGGGCAGTTGGATACTGCCGCCTGTGGATACTGGTGTTCTCGGAGATTGCTGAACTTCTGTGCTCAACTGCTGGGGAGGCGCAGCCGTTAAACTGGACCGAGGTGGAGCAACGGGCCTTTGAGGAGTTAAAGAAGGCTCTCATCTCAGCACCTGCCCTAGCCTTACCAGACGTCAGGAAGCCCGTCCACCTCTACCTGAGAGAGGTAAGGGGCATTGCCAAAGGGGTTCTCACCCAGACTCTAGGTCCCTGGAAGAGACCTGTGGCCTATCTGTCTAAGAGACTAGACCCTGTGGCTGCAGGGTGGCCAGCGTGCCTCCGGGCAGTGGCCACCACAGCATTGCTGGTAAAGGAGGCAGATAAGCTGACTTTGGGCCAGGAACTAGCCCTGACAACACCCCATGCTGTGGAAGCCCTCCTTCGAGATGCTCTGAAGAGATGGATGTCAAACACCAGGGTGACCCAGTGCCAAGTTCTTCTTTTGGACCAGCCCTGCACTGGCCATCAACCCTGCCAGCCTGCTCCCAGATGATGATCCAGAGGAGCCATCCACGACTGCATAGAGGTAACAGACGCAGCTCGCCCAGACTTGACAGATGTCCTGCTATCATCACCAGACACGGTACTGTTATGTACAAGATGGGAGCAGTTATGTTCAGGATGAAATCTGGTATGCAATGGGAGGTGGTAGTTACCCTAGACCGCTCAAGGAAACCGAGTTGCAGACCAAGCTGCCAAGGAAGCCGCCCAAAAACCAGTGGGGCCTTTACTAGAGGAGGAATTGGCAGAACAGAAGCAAGCTACCAGAGGACCGAATGGTTGGTGGACTCTACCAGATGGCAGACTGTTGGTCCCAGAGGCTCTAGGTCAGACTTTAGTTGCCCAGTTACACCAGGCTACTCATATAGGTGTCACCAAGACTTCTGAACTTTTGTGAGGCAGGTCACAGGTAAATGCTAAGCAAGGTAAGAGGGTCCCCCTAGGAATTCAGGCCTGGGGGAACTCCCCAGGAGAGCATTGGGAGGTGGATTTCACAGAGATTAAGCCACCGACATCAGGGTATAAGTACCTGCTAGTTTTTATAGACTATTTCTCGGGATGGGTTTAAGCTTATGCCACTAGGACAGAAACTGCCTATACCTAGATTTGGGCTATCAGCAGTTATAGGATCAGATAACAGCCCTACCTTGTAGTCAAGGTATCTCAAAGTACAGCTAAGGTCTTAGGCATAAATTGGAAACTCCATTGTGCATACCGGCCACAGATTCAGGGCAGGTATGAACAGGACTCTAAAAGGATTTTAACTAAATTTATCCCAGAAACCGGTGAAAACTGGACCAACCTCCTGCCTTTGCCTACTTACAGGCCAGGTGTACCCCCAACCGGGTTGGGTTCTCTCCTTTGAAATCATGTTTGGTAGACCTCCCCCTATCCTGCCCAAAGTTAGGGGAGGAATTAAAAGCTAAAAGTCATAACCGTTCCTTGCTCAAGTCCTTGCAGGCTCTGCAGTATACCCAGAGAGCCACCCATAAGCTTGTTCGAGACGCCCTGCCAATGCCACCTCGGACACTGTACATCCTTTCCAGCCTGGGGACTCGGTGTGGGTAAAGAAGTTCATAACCCAAGGACTCACCCCAACTTGGAAAGGACTATACACTGTTGCCCTGCTGATGGCATCCAGACCTGGCTACACCACTCCCAGCTCCTGCACCAGGAAATAGCCTTGATTCCGGCAGCCAGCGGCCTCACCCATGAGATCCCTAGCCTGGGCTCCACGCAAGCCAGGAGGAGGCTCAAAGCCCGCAGGAGGGGAACTGGACGTCAGTGAGGACAGTACTGACTGGGACCGTGGCACTAGGGCACTTGGTAACTGTAAGAACATTTTTTCCTAGCCAGTGAGAAAGTCCAGGGCCAAGTGGGGCTATATGTGCTAGGGAACAGAAGAGCAGGAACAGAATAGAGAATGCCCCTAAAAGAAGTGGGGTGAGTAAATGAAAATTAAATGTGCCAAGCTGGCAGTTTAGAAAAATTAATTCGGTCAAACTACTTGTAGTTAGGGGGCAGTACAATCCCCTAACTAATGAAGATGAGTCCATGATTTGACTCATGTACATAAAACCAGTGGGGAATGAAGTATGGTACCTATTTGCTTTGTTTAACAATGGACAGGTTATTTTGATTTTCTGAATTGTATAAATCATCCCATTCGATTGAATGCCTTATTGATTGAATGACTATCCCATTGATTGTGATCTTACTGGTTATCGAAGCACATTCTTCTGTACCTGGGAAACAGGACAGCACAATTACCCTAAATTGTTTTAGTGTCCACAGATGGTGCGTTCCCTGTCAACTCAGTGGTCCCAAGACCTGAGGGTTCCAGATAATGTTTCTCTGTCAACTCGGTGGACCCAAGACTTGAGGGCTCTAAATAATGTTTCTGTCAACTCAGAGGTCCAAAGACCCAAAACTATAAACAATCTTTGTAGATAACTAATCAGCTCAATCTTGCTTCTGTAACTGCTTTGTGCAAACCAGGGTCCTCATTCCAAACCCTGGGATGTAATCAATACCTTTGTGATTTTTGCCTATATAAGTCTGGTTTTGCCACCATCTTATTACTATGAGATTTGGGAATGTCCCCTCATAGTCCCGGATTGCAATAAATGTGACTCTTTAATTTGACTTCTTGAGGCGTCCTTCTGTGATTCGCGGGGTACATTACAACACCTTCATTTTCCTTCTCACTTTCCCAGTTCTGGGCAGGAGATCTAGGGCTGTTTGAACCTCCCAACACCCATCTAGGAGAGTGTCTTAGTTTGCCAAGGCTGCCATAACAAAATACACAGACTGAGTGGCTTCAACAACAGAAATGTGCTTTCTTCAATCCTGGAGGCTAGAGGTCTATGATCAAGCTGTCAGCAGGTCTGGTTTCTTCTGAGCCCTCTCTCCTTGGCTTGGAGATGGCTGCCTTCTCATCGTGTCCTCACATGGTCATCCTTCTACCTGTGTTTTCTGTGTCCCAATTTCTTGTTATAAGGACATTGGTCATACAGGATTATGGCCCTTCTTTATGACCTCACTTTAACTTCATTCCCTTTTTAAAGGTACTCTCTCCAAATACAATCACAGTCTGAAGTACAGGGGTTAGGGCTTCATCATATGAATTCTGCAAGGATACATTCAGCCCATAACAGGGTGTTATTTGAAAATGTTGTTTATGTCTTGTCTTGTTCTAATTAGAATAAAGATACATTAAGTGCCACACATAATTCTTCAAATATTGGAAGTAGTTCCCACCTTTCAGATACATAGCAAATAGTTTTCTTCTTTTCTCCTAAATAGTTAAATTAGTGATTTCCAATGAAGGCAGAACAGCTGCTAATAGTGTTTTAGAAATTTTCTGGAAGTTTTTGGTTGTCACAATGATTGGAGGGTGCTACTCTGTAA
>NW_005882317.1:0-5227 GCF_000147115.1 Myotis lucifugus | reverse complement strand
TTGCTATGATGTGCACAGACCACCAAGGGGCAGATGCTCAAAGCAGGAGCTGCCCCCTGGTGGTCAGTACGCCCCTATAGGGGAAGTGCCGCTCAGCCAGAAGCCCTAAGCTGGGCTCACGGCTGGCGAGTGCAGCGGTGGTGGCGGGAGTCTCTCCTGACACCGCAGCAGCGCTAAGGATGTCCGACTACTGGCTTAGGCCCGCTCCCTGCAGAGTGGACATCCCCCTCAGTCAGAAATCCCCCAAGGCTCCCGGACTGCGAGAGGGTGCAGGCCGTGCTGAGGAAACCCTCCGAGTGCATGAATTTCATCCACTGAGCCTCTATTATCAACATATTTATCTTTTTAAAGTTACTTTTTTTAGCAATTTGAAGGAGTGCTAAAGTCAATTCTCTTGACACTTATTTCATAAAGAAACAATTCACAATACATGTGGTTTCAAATGGAAGACAACTATAGGCTTGAATGCTGGTTTTATTAAACTGAGATTTAAAAAAATAAGTAAGTAAAACAATTTAACCCAGCACACCTAAAATACAATATATTCTAGCACACTGAAAGCACATAGGTGTGGGAGGGCAATCTCTTGTTTGAAGATATCTTAGACACGAAACTGTGATATATAGGCCAAATAAAAATACTCTAACTACCCACACATTAGACTCACCAATAAATCATCTTTTTCTCAACTCCTCTTCTTGATAAACAATAACAAATTTTTAATATGTTCTTGTCATTCACCATTGAATCATTTCACCTTACATTTCATCAATAGAAAATTGAGCTTCGAGTTTATTGGGCATAGATCAAGGGGTTTACTAAAGTGCAGATTTCTTTACTACACCCAGAGGGAGTATGATGCAGTAAAACTCTGGCACACTTGGATTCTGAAAATTTAACTAGTCCCTTAGGAGTCTCTGATGCAGGTGTTCTTTAGACTACAGGATATCAAATTCTTGGATGAAGACTTACTTCCAGCCAGGCTGGTGTGGCTCAGATGGTTGAGGGTCAACCTATGAACCAGGAGGTCCTGGTTTGATTCCTGTCAGGCCACATGCCTGAGTTGCAGGCTCAATCCCCAGTAGGAAACTTGCAGGAAGGAGCTGATCTATGATTTTTTTCTATCATTGATGTTTCTATCTCTCTCCCTCTCCCTTTCTCTCTGACATCAATAAAAATATTTTTTTTTAAAAAAGAGACTTACTTCCACATCATCCACTAGAATTTAATGTAATCTATCCAAGAGTTACCGTTTCTATCCTATACCCCAACATTCCACTTATGTAACGTTTAGTTTGCAGTTCACTCACACACCATTCTTTTTCACACCTGCCTTTGTGTTTCTGTTTTCTCTACTGGAATATTCTTATATTGCCCATTTAGTGAATCTACTCAGCCTTCAAATATCAACTCCTTTTTGTAGATGTGATTCTTCGCACTCAACCAGCACTTTATTTATGTTGTTAGAATATCCTCCCCTCCCCATAACATTTCATTGCTCCATAATGTCTAATGTCTATGATTCTATGCAAAGTCCTTTGTATTTGCATATAAACACAAGGTGATCAGTAAATATTTGCTGTCAGGTTCACAAGAAAAACTTAAATGATCAAAATCCCATGTTGAAAATAATGGTTCAATGTAAAAAAGTAGATAAGGAACTAGAGATTTTCAGACTCTCAAGTCATTTTCTCTAAATATATTCTATATTAAGGGTTTGTTTTCCTTTTATCTTTCATTGTGCTTAAAGTGGACAGCTTACCTGGCAACAATGACCTACTCTAGAATTTGATTATATCTAGATATACTCAAGAGAAATGTCCTGTCTTTTTCTTATCACCACTATTAGCAGTACCAATTTTTATTAGCCTTATCTCCATTATTATGATAAATGAAGTGCAAAACCATTCAACCAAAGCAGCTATCCAGAGGGAAATAGCTTCTTTATTTACCTGCAACAAGACTCCGGACTTAGTTTAGTTAGAGGCCGAAATTTTATTGTCACTACTATCAAACCTTAAGACTAGGCACTTGCAAAGGTGTTCCTTAATTAATTGATTTTTTAACTTCCAAATTCTCTCCGAAAAACTAGTTTTGTAGAAGAAATGCCAATGTTACCAATATTTAATACTTTGAGTAGCTAAATAGTAAAACCTTCCACAAACATTTAAGGCATCTGGGTGTTCTATTTCTTTTGCTCATGTTTTAGTGTGACATTGTATCAAACTTTTTTTGTCATATAACTTTAAAATATTTTATTTCCAAAATATAAAGATTTCTTAACCATCTATTTTGTGAGTGTTTGAAGTTCCTTTTTACAAATGCAGTTGATCCTTGAACAACATTAGTTTGAACTGCCTGAATACATTTATATATGATTTTTTTCACTAAATACTATAAATGTATTTTCTTTTCATTATTATTTTTTAATAATACTTTCTCTTCTCTAGATAACTTTATTTTAAGAGTGCAGTATATAGTACACATATAACTATGTTATTGGTAAAGCTTCTGGTCAACAGTAGGCTATTAATAAAATTTTGAGGGAGTCAAAGTTTTATGTAGATTTCTAATGACACAGGGGATCGGTGACTCTAACCAGGGTGGGTAATTTGGTTGCATTTGGTTGAAATGTATGTTGCATCTCTCTTTTTCCCCCCTTTTTATTGAATTTATTGAGATGAAACATTAACAAAATTATACAGGTTTCAGGTGCTCAATTGCATAACACATCACCTGTGCACTGTGTTGTGTGTTTACTACCCCAAGTCTAGTTTTCTTCCATCACCATTTATCCCCGCTGTAACCTCCTCCATCTTCCCCCATCCCCAGCAATCTCCACACTGTTATTCATGTCATGAGTTTTTTCCCCTTTATTTTTATCTTTTTTTATCAATTCTTCCACCAACCACCCCACCCTAGCCCCCAACCCACCACCCACCTACAATGGCCATCAGCCTGCTCTCTGTCTATGGGTCTGTTTCTATTTTGTTTGTTCATTTTTTTCATTAGATTCCACATATGAATGAAATCCTATGCTACTTGTCTTTCTCTGACTGACTTATTGCACTTGGCATAACGCTCTCCAGGTCCATGATGCTATCACAAAGGATAAGATTTCCTTCCTTTTTACAGCCAAGTAGTATTCCACTGTGTAAATGTACCTCTGTATTTTTATCTATTCACTAGAGGCCTGATGCAAGAAATTCATGCAAGGGGCTCAGCCCTCACAGCCCTGGCTTTGTCCAGAAGGTCTGGAAGGACGTCTGGTCTAATTAGCATATTATGCTTTTATTATTATAGATCTATGATGGCCACTTGGGCTGCTTCCAAATTGTGGCTATTGTAAATAACACTGCAATGAACACAAGGGCGCATATATTCTTTCAAATTAGTGTTTTGTGATTCTTAGAATATATTTCCAGAAGTAGAATCGCTGGGTTGTAAGGCAGTTACATTTTTTATTTTCTAGGTAATTACATACAGCTTTCCACAGTGGCTGCACCAATCTGCATTTCCACCAACAATACACTAGGATTGCCTTTTCTCCACATCCTTGCCAACACTTGTTTGTTGATTTATTGATGATAGCCATTCTGACAGTTATGAGATAATATCTCATTGTGGTTTTAATTTGCATTTCTCTGAGGATTAGTGACATTTAGCACTTTTTCATACATCTATTGGCCATCTGTGTGTCCTATTTGGAGAAGTGTCTATTCAGGTCCCCTGCATATTTTTAAATTTGATTGTTTGTGGAGTTGGCTTTTTTTGTGTTGAATTTTTATAAGTTCTTTATAAATTTTGGATATTAAACCCTTATCAGACAACACCATTGGCAAATATGTTCTTCCATTCAGTGGACTGTTTTTCATTGTGTTGATGTTTCCCTGCTGCGCAAAAACTTTTTAGTTGGATATAGTCACATTTATTCATTTTTTTTCTTGCCTGGGGTGATATATCAGAAAAAAATGGCAAGAGAAAGGTTTTAGATTTTATTGTCTATGTTTTCTTCTAGGATTTTTATGAACTTAAAATGAACTTATATGAAATTAAATATTTAATCCATTTTTAGTTCATTCTTATGTATGGTGTAAGAAGGTGGTCTAGTTTCATTTTTTTGCTTGTATCTGTCTAATATTCCCAAAAATTGATTGGAAAATCAATACCTAGGAAGTAAGTTTGTCATAGAAAGTTGTTAAAATTAAGGTTCTTATTTGTTTTATGCATAGTTGGATATATATTCAAATGTGCATATTTTAATATATTCATTTATAATCTGACTTGTTTTAGAATAAGTTTTCAAGTAGTAATATACTATACTTTTTAAACACACTATAGTTTGGGATATAAAGAATCATTTTTAAGAGCACAAAACAGAAATAATATATAATTAAATATAATATTTAAAGACAAAACAATCTTTTCACTATATATAAAAATAATTTCTATAATTTCACAGCATGGCATAAAGGTGCAAAATAATTGGATTCTAGTTTTCACATTTCTAATAGTATATCTCATTAATTTCCTTTTAATTAATAAAAGTTTTAGCAAACAGAAGAGGAAATGTTATAAGCTGCAAGAAATACAAATAAGTTACAAAGCACTATGATATAAATAACTCACATCCCTAAATCTCAAATATTTTATAATCTGGCCATATAAAACTTAAAATGTCACAGTAATGAAACAATGTCAAAATGTAGTTGCAGATTTAGAAGTGATCCAAAACCTTGGGAACAATTCCAGGTTTGGAAACAGACTATATATTTACAAAATAGAATATAATTTCATATCTACACTAATAAAAGAGAAACATGGTAATTAGCGTACAACCGCTACCCTTCCCATTGGCTAATCAGCATATCCTTATGCAAATTAACTGTCAGCCAAGATGGCGGCCGGCAGCCATGCACTGAAGCTCGCAGGGAGGCTTGCTTCCTCCAGGAACTGCAGACTCCAACGTTCCCCGCCTCACTTGCCGGCCTCTCAGCTGCAACTCTAAGCAACTATGTTGCAAATATAGAAGCTAAACAAAACCCCCAGAAAACGGCCCCGGGCTTCAGCCAGCCTGACCACAACATTGTATCCATGTTTTCAGCAGCGATGCCTCAAAGCTAAAGCTGGCCCAGAATAAAAAAAAAAAAGGAAAAATAAATAAAGGAGCTGTTGTTATTCTTTGTCATCTTTTAGCTTTTTTATTTTTTCTCTTTTCCTTCTTGCT
>NW_005882316.1:0-5228 GCF_000147115.1 Myotis lucifugus | reverse complement strand
TAGCCATTGTAACATTTAGCCGTTGTGATGTCATAGCCATTATGACATCATATTCATTGTGACATCATAGCCATTGTGATGTCATGGCCATCGTGACATCATAGCCACTGTAACGTCATAAATATTGTGAAGTCAGCCATTATAACGTATAGCTATTGTGATGTCATAGCAATTGTGACATCATAGCCACAGTAACATCATAGCCATTGTGCCGTGATAACCAGTGTAACGTCATAGCCATTGTAATGTCATAGCCACTGTAACATGATAGCCATTGTGACGTCCTAACCAGCGGAACTTCATAGCCATTGACCTCATAACCATTTTGATATCATAGCCTTTGTTGCATCATAGCCATTGTAATGTTATAGGCCACTAAAACGTCAATGCTATTGTGACATCATAGGCATTGTGACATTATAGCCATCGTGATGGCATAGTCAGTGTGGAATCATTGCCATCGTGTCGGCATAGCCATTCTACGTTCCTAGGCATTGTGACATTATAATCATTTTGACATAATAGCCAGTGTAACGTCATAGCCAATGTAACATCCTACAATTGTGACGTCATAGCCACTGTAATGTCATAGACATTGTTAATTCATAGCCACTGTCACGTCAAGTCATTCTGATGTCATACCCATTATGACATCATATCCAGGTGACATCATAGCCATAGCGAAATCATAGCCGTCATGTTGGCATAGCGTTGGTTAATCTGTGGCCATGCCACATCACAGCCATTGTAATGTCATAGCCACTGTAACATCATAGCCATTGTAATGTCATAGCAAGTGTAATGTCATAGACATTGTGAAGTCATAGCCATTGTAAGGTCTAGCCATTGTGATGTCATAGCCATTGTGACAGATTTATTGTGACATCATAGCCATAGTGAGATCATAGCCATAATGTTGGCATAGCAATTGTGACTTCATAGCCATAGTAACGTCATAGCCATTGTGACATCATATCCATTGTAACGTCATAGCCACAGTAACATCATAGCAATTGTGACGTCATATACATTGTGACATCATATCCATTGTAACATCAAAGGCACTGTAACATCATAGCCATTGTGACGTCATAGCCAGTGTAACGTCATAGCCATTGTAATATCTTATCCACAGTAACATCATATCCATTGTAACGTCATAGCCACCGTAATATCATAGCAATTGTGACGTCATACAGACTGTGACATCATATCCACTGTAACATCAAAGGCACTGTAACATCATAGCCATTGTGACGTCATAGCCAGTGTAACGTCATAGCCATTGTAATATCATAGCCACTGTACCATCATAGCCTTTTGTGACGTCATGGCCACTGCAATGTCATAGACATTCTGAAGTCATAGCCATTGTAAGGTCTAGCCATTGTGATGTCATAGCCATTGTGACATCAGATTTATTGTGACATCATAGCCATCGTGAGGTCATAGCCATCATGTTGGCATAGCGATTGTGACTTCATAGCCATAGTAAACTCATAGCCATTGTGACATCATATCCATTGTAACGTCATAGCCACTGTAACATCATAGCCATTGTGACGTCATAGCCACTGTAATGTCATAGCCATTGTAACGTCTAGCCATTGTGATGTCATAGCCATTATGACATCATATCCATTGTGACATCATAGCCATTGTGATGTCATGGCCTTTGTGACGTCATAGCCACTGTAATGTCATAAATATTGTCAAGTCATAGCCATTATAACGTATAGCCATTGGGATGTCATAGCCATTGTGACATCATATTTATTGTGACATCATAGCCATAGTGAGATCATAGCCATCAGGTTGGCAGAGCGTTTGTAAATCCATAGCCATAGATACACCATAGCCATTGCAATGTCATACCATTGTGACATCATAGCCATTGTGACATCATAGCCATTGTGACGTCATAGCCATTGTGACGTCATAGCCATTGTAAGGTCATAGCCACTGTAACATCATACCCATTGTGACGTCATAGCCACTGTCATGTCATAGCCATTGTAACATTTAGCCATTGTGATGTCATAGCCATTATGACATCATATTCATTGTGACATCATAGCTATTGTGATGTCATAGCCATTGTGACATCATAGCCACAGTAACATCATAGCCATTGTGCCGTCATAACCAGTGTAACGTCATAGCCATTGTAATGTCATAGCCACTGTAACATCATAGCCATTGTGACGTCCTAACCACTGGAACTTCATAGCCATTGACCTCATAACCATTTTGATATCATAGCCTTTGTTGCATCATAGCCATTGTAATGTTATAGGCCACTAAAACGTCAATGCTATTGTGACATCATAGGCATTGTGACATTATAGCCATCGTGATGGCATAGTCAGTGTGGAATCATTGCCATCGTGCCGGCATAGCCATTCTAAGTTCCTAGGCATTGTGACATTATAATCATTTTGACATAATAGCCACTGTAACGTCATAGCCACTGTAACATCATACAATTGTGACGTCATAGCCACTGTAATGTCATAGACATTGTTAAGTCATAGCCACTGTCACGTCAGGTCATTCTGATGTCATACCCATTATGACATCATATCCATGGTGATATCATAGCCATAGCGAGATCATAGCCGTCATGTTGGCATAGCGTTGGTTAATCTGTGGGCATGCTAACATCATAGCCATTGTAATGTCATAGCCACTGTAACATCATACCCATTGTGACGTCATAGCCACTGTAATGTCATAGCCATTGTAACGTCTAGCCATTGTGATGTCATAGCCATTATGACATCACATCCATTGTGACATCATAGCCATTGTGATGTCATGGCCTTTGTGACGTCATAGCCACTGTAATGTCATAAATATTGTGAAGTCATAGCCATTATAACGTATCGCCATTGTGATGCCATAGCCATTGTGACATCATATTTATTGTGACAGCACAGCCATAGTGAAGTCATAGCCATCATGTTGGCATAGCGATTGTGACTTCATAGCCATAGTAATGTCATAGCCATTGTTTCATCATAGCCATTGTGACATCATAGCCACTGTACTCTCATAGTCATTGTGAAGTCATAGCCTTTGTAACATCTAGCCATTGTGATGTCATAGCCATTATGACATCATATTCATTTTGACATCATAGCCATTGTGATGTCATGGCCATTGTGACATCATAGCCACTGTAATGTCATAAATATTGTGAAGTCATAGCCATTATAACATATAGCTATTGTGATGTCATAGCCATTGTGACATCATAGCCACAGTGACATCATAGCCATTGTGCCGTCATAACCAGTGTAACGTCATAGCCATTGTAATGTCATAGCCACTGTAACATCATAGCCATTGTGACATCCTAACCACTGTAACGTCATAGCCATCGACCTCATAACCTTTTTGATATCATAGCCTTTGTTGCATCATAGCCATTGTAATGTTATAGGCCACTAAAACGTCAATGCTATTGTGACATCATAGGCATTGTGACATTATAGCCATCCTGATGGCATAGTCAGTGTGGAATCATTGCCATCGTGCTGCATAGCCATTCTAAGTTCCTAGGCATTGTGACATTATAGTCATTGTGAAATAATAGCCAGTGTAACGTCATAGCCACTGTAACATCGTACAATTGTGACGTCATACCTACTGTGACATCATATCCATTATAACATCAAAGGCACTGTAACATCATAGCCATTGTGACGTCATAGCCAGTGTAACGTCATAGCCATTGTAATATCATAGCCACTGTAACATCATATCCTTTTGTGACGTCATGGCCACTGCAATGTCATAGACATTCTGAAGTCATAGCCATTGTAAGGTCTAGCCATTGTGATGTCATAGCCATTATGACATCATATTCATTGTGACATCATAGCCATTGTGATGTCATGGCCATTGTGACATCATAGCCACTGTAACGTCATTAATATTGTGAAGTCAGCCATTATAACGTATAGCTATTGTGATGTCATAGCCATTGTGACATCATAGCCACAGTAACATCATAGCCATTGTGCCGTCATAACCAGTGTAACGTCATAGCCATTGTAATGTCATAGCCACTGTAACATCATAGCCATTGTGACGTCCTAACCACTGGAACTTCATAGCCATTGACCTCATAACCATTTTGATATCATAGCCTTTGTTGCATCATAGCCATTGTAATGTTATAGGCCACTAAAACGTCAATGCTATTGTGACATCATAGGCATTGTGACATTATAGCCATCGTGATGGCATAGTCAGTGTGGAATCATTGCCATCGTGCCGGCATAGCCATTCTAAGTTCCTAGGCATTGTGACATTATAATCATTTTGACATAATAGCCACTGTAACGTCATAGCCACTGTAACATCATACAATTGTGACGTCATAGCCACTGTAATGTCATAGACATTGTTTAGTCATAGCCACTGTCACGTCAGGTCATTCTGATGTCATACCCATTATGACATCATATCCATGGTTAAATCATAGCCATAGCGAGATCATAGCCGTCATGTTGGCATAGCGTTGGTTAATCTGTGGCCATGCTAACATCATAGCCATTGTAATGTCATAGCCACTGTAACATCATAGCCATTGTAATGTCATAGCAAGTGTAATGTCATAGACATTGTGAAGTCATAGCCATTGTAAGGTCTAGCCATTGTGATGAAATAGCCATTGTGATAGATTTATTGTGACATCATAGCCATAGTGAGATCATAGACATAATGTTGGCATAGCAATTGTGACTTGATAGCCATAGTAACGTCATAGCCATTGTAATATCTTAGCCACAGTAACATCATATCCATTGTAACGTCATAGCCACTGTAACATCATAGCAATTGTGACGTCATACAGACTGTGACATCATATCCACTGTAACATCAAAGGCACTGTAACATCATAACCATTGTGACGTCATAGCCAGTGTAACGTCATAGCCATTGTAATATCATAGCCACTGTAAAATCATAGCCTTTTGTGACGTCATGGCCACTGCAATGTCATAGACATTGTGAAGTCATAGCCATTGTAAGGTCTAGCCATTGTGATGTCATAGCCATTGTGACATCAGATTTATTGTGACATCATAGCCATCGTGAGGTCATAGCCATCATGTTGGCATAGCCATTGTGACTTCATAGCCATAGTAAACTCATAGCCATTGTGACATCAAATCCATTGTAACGTCATAGCCACTGTAACATCATAGCCATTGTGA
>NW_005882315.1:0-5229 GCF_000147115.1 Myotis lucifugus | reverse complement strand
GGGGGGGGGGGCAGTGGGTGTGGGGCATGGCCAGGTCCCTGCTTCTCCCCTCGTCTGCCCTCCTCAGCCGCCGGGACACCTGCCTGCATGGAAAAAAAGGTCCCTCCCGCGGGCCTTGCCCAAAAAACTGAAGGTCCCCAGGCGGGGCCGTGGCCTGCGAATCCCGCAGGAACTTCCCCAGCAGCTCAGGGCCGGCAAAATCCGCCACCCCGGTAACGGCCGAGGTGGGGAACCCCTGACCCACCGCGGGCAACTGCAGACCTGATTGGTGGCCACTGGGCAACGGTTGCCATTCCTGAACTGCACGTAAATGGTGCCCTCCACCGTGCCCAGCCCCATACCGAGGCTGTGCCGGCTGCCAGGTGAGGGGCTTCTGGGCACAGGCTTGGCCCCTGTGGGCACCCAGCCCTCCACCCCATTCCAAGGACATGGCCTGCTGCCCGGCCATCTGCCACCCTGAGCCGTGTGGCCATAGGGCCGTAGGTAGAGGGCCTGCTGGCACCCACCCTGCCACGGGCCTGGAGGTGATGGCATCACCAGCCGTGCCCGAGGCCACCTGGAAAAGATGCGGACCAGGAAAGCCACAGCAGGAAGGAGGGTGGCAGCCAGGGACAGGTAAGGGCAGGGCGCGTGCTCGGGGCGTGAGAGGCAGGGACGGCTCAGGGGGGCAATGCTGGGTGGGGACCCTGATGGCGGACCCTCCCCTCCCGGGCTGTCATGGGTCAGGGTCTGCTTCTGGCCCAGCTGGTTTTCTGTCTGGCTGGGGAGTGGGTCCAGCCGTGCCCCAGGCAGTGAGCGAGCGGCTGGGGAGGTGCAGGTGGACACTGGTAAGCTTGGGGTGGCGTCCTGGGTCCCCAGCTTCGCCGTCTGGCCAGCCTGCCCTGGGAGGGCCGGGAGCGCTGGCCTCGGGGAGCCAGCCTGGTTTATCCTCCTGCTGGTGATGTTCTGTGTCTGGATGTAATGGGGCCCATTTTTCTCCTGCACTTGGAGGCTGTAATTTTCCTGCCAAAATGTTTTAAAAGCTGCAAATGCAGAAACATTTCAAAATTACAGGTAATTTTATTAAGCACAGGCATGCAGTGTTAGTGCGCGTGTCTGGGAGCGTTTTGGGTGGCTGTTCTGTGTAAATGTGCTTGAATGTGGGGGGGCCTGGGCGCCTGTGGGGGACCCGGGGCACAGGGCGGCATGTCTGAGCTGTGAGGGTGTGTGCATCGTCGCAGGTGACACTGTAGCGGCAAGAGGCGTCTGTGACCACGTGGGCCGTGTGTCTGTGTCCCAGGTGTGGATGGCGTGTGTCTGGGTCTCTCCTCCAGCTCAGGCTGGAGGCCAGGACGTTTGTGGAGTGTTACTTAAAGAAATGTCCACCAGGGCTGGCAGTGGCCCCCCCACTTGAGCCCCCGGCCACTGGACGGCCCCTTCCTGCCGTCCCTTTCCTTGTCCCCGGCAGCTTCCCCACCAAACAGGTCTCGTTCTTCCTGCTGACAGAGCCAGCCACCACCCTTGAAGGCAGAGAGCAGCAGTTTGGCTTTTATTTATTTTTTATTTTTTTAAAAATATATTTTATTGATTTTTTTTACAGAGAGGAAGGGAGTGGGATAGTTAGAAACATCGATGACAGAGAAACATCGATCAGCTGCCTCCTGCACACTCCCCACTGGGGATGTGCCCGCAACCAAGGTACATGCCCTTGACCAGAATCGAACCTGGGACCCTTCAGTCCGCAGGCCGACGCTCTATCCACTGAGCCAAACCAGTCAGGGCCAGCAGTTTGGCTTTTAAATAGCAGCTCAGCACCTCCCCTCTGTCAGGGACCTGCCCACCCTGTCAGGTCGCCTCACCCACAGTGGCTCAGCCTGAGGCCCAGCCCTGAATTGTGACCCTCTGATACCCAGAGCTGTGAACTGGTGAGGGGCCAGGGGCCAGCGAGTCCAGCGGGTCACTGTCCTCTGTCCAGAGGCCTGGCTTACGATTTCCTCCCCAGAGTGGTGGCCCCCTCCCTGCCCAGGTCCCTCCCCTGCCCCAGTGTGGGTCTGCGTGGCGCTATTCCTGCACACAGTGCCCCAGTGGGTGGCCCCAGCCCCCTCCCCCCACCGGGGTCCTTGGAGATCCCACGAGACTCAGAGGCCATGGGGACGGGTGCTTGATGTCCCGAAGGGCATGGGGACAAGTTGGGGCACAGCCAGGCAGGCAGGTGGGAGAATGAAATGAGTCAGTGCTCACCCCGCCTCCCCTGTGCCCCACGAGGCCTCGAGTGGTGTCTCCCGAAGACAGGCTCAGGGTGCCCAGGGGCGCTGGTGCCCAGTCCTGCTCCCTCTCCGTGGCCTCGCCTGCAGTCAGCACCACGGACAGCGCCATCCCTGGTGGCTGGGGGGGCCTGCCTCTAGCCCACCTACACGTGGGGCACACACACCTCCCTACAGTCAGCACACCTGCCCCCTGGGCTGTGCCCGCGCCTGGCTCTGCGGTGAGGATGGTCCAGGGGAGCGGTGTGTGTGTGCGGAGTCTGAGGAACCAGCTGCTGAGTGTGTGGGGGGGGCAGACACCAGGTGATGTGTCCAGTGAGAGGGCCTCCCCACCCCCCGCCCCTGTAGCCGGGTCACAGCCCCGTTTCATCAGGGGACACGCTGAGCGGGACGCCGTGCTGAAGCCTCGCAGGTTCTAATCCCAGCCGTGGCAGAGGCGCTTGTCACACAGGGTGGCCCTTCTGGGAACCCCCAAGGCCGGTGGGTCAGTGCTGGGGCTGGTCAGCCTCTGCACCAGGGTCCCCCAGCCCGGAACCTAGAAGCACGGGGCCCTGGCACTTCCTGCCCCTGGTGGGTTCTCCTGTCGCCGCTGCAGCCCCCACCTGCTCTGGGAGGGGCGCAGCCGGGCGCTGCCCAGAGGGACCCCAGACGCCATAGGACAGTGATGGAGAACCTTTTGAGCTCGGCGTGTCAGCGTTTTGAAAAACCCTAACTTAACTCTGGTGCCGTGTCACCTATAGAAATTTTTTGATATTTGCAACCATAGTAAAACAAAGACTTATATTTTTGATATTTATTTTATATTCTTAAATGCCATTTAACAAAGAAAAATCAACTCAAAAAATGAGTTCACCTGTCACCTCTGACACGCGTGTCATAGGTTCGCCGTCACGGCCAGAGGAGGCCTGGGCTGAGCTCACCCCCGCCCCCCGGTGACTGTGGTCTCCTGCCAGCCGGCAGGCTTAATGCACCATGTGCTCCCAAGTGAGCGATGGAGACGGCGATGGAGACGAGCGGCAGCTGCCACCCCCACGCCCAGCCCTGCAGCCAGGCTGACTGTCGGGGAGGGGCTGAGCCCACAGGGCCTGCGTGAGCTGTGGGGTCCTTGTCGCCGTTGAGGCCCAGGCCTAGGGAGTGGGCGGGTGCTCATCTCCCAGCCTCGGTTCACTTGCCTGGGAAATGGGTACGAGTCTGGCTGTTGAGCTCGGGAAGCTTTTGTGGGTGATGCGGGCTCTTGGTGGCCTGGGCAAGTAACACTGTCCCTGGAGTCGGTGGCCCAGCTGTCCTGGGTGGGCAGGGTGAGCGCTCTGAGGGGTAGTTGTGCTCGGGGCTGCCCTGCGGCCGCGCCCAGGGGGGCCGAGGCCAGATGGGCAGGACGCTCCTGGGCCCTGGTGGGGGTGCAGGGGTTCCACGACTGTCCAGTCCTAGAGTGGGGCAGAGCCCCCAGGGCTGCCTGGCCTTCCCCAGAGCCCTCAGCCGTCGGTCCCCAAGTGCAGGCCAGCGTTTGTGGGGCTGCCTGCACCCCGGAACACATCCTCCGTTTCATCCTGAGCCAACCCAGAGCCCAAGGCCTCAATGCCTGAGGGAGGGAGCCGGAGCCACAGCCCCCTCGGCCAGCCCTGGGCGCCCCCGCCACCAGGCGAGGCCGAGAGCCCTCTCTGGTTCATCACCGCCTCGCCTCTCCCCCGTCTTCCTCTGATTTTAATTGATTTTTGTAATAATGAGCAATTATGAAATCCGGTAAGAGCTGTCGTGGTTGAGGGGAGGCAGTGAGGCGGGAGCAGGCTCTGCCCAAGCCTGCCTGCACCCTTGGGGGACCTGTGGGTGCTTTGGGCGGCCCACCTGGGGTCTGGTGTTTGGAGTCTTCGGGCCACCCACCAGGAGGAAGCCGGGTTTTAGGAAGAGCGAGCTCGTAGGGTTCTGCTGGACCCTGTGTGGATGGGTGAGGTGCAGGCTGTGTGCTGGGGGCGGGGGGGATGCTTCTTGGAGGGTGGGTTGGGGGGTGCTCTGGGCCCCCTGCCCAGGCTGCCTCAACAGGCGCCCCATTCATGATAGCGAGTGTCCGCAGACCAGCGCCTCCCACCAGCCACCTTGTGACCAAGCCCTCGGGGTGGGGCCCTGCTGTCCGTCACGGTGGCCGTGGATCGGGGTGTCGGGACAAGACTGGGAGGGTGCCCTCGAGGTGCCCTCGAGCTTGCCGGGACGCCCCTGGCTGCTGCCTCACCATCCTCTCCCCTGCCCCAGCTGGGAGGATGCGGCATCCTGGGGGTGGGCATCTGGCTGGCCGCCACGCAGGGAACTTCGCCACCCTGTCCTCCTCCTTCCCGTCCCTGTCGGCCGCCAACCTGCTCATCGTCACCGGGCACCTTCATCATGGCCATCGGCTTCGTGGGCTGCATTGGGGCCATCAAGGAGAACAAGTGCCTCCTGCTCACCGTGAGTGCGGGGCGGGGGCCTGTGCGGGCGTGGGGCGGGGCCTGTGTGGGGCGGGGCCTGTGTGGGCGTGGGGCGGGGCCTGTGCGAGTGCGGGCGGGGCCTGTGCGGGCGTGGGGCGGGGCCTGTGTGCGCATGGGGTGGGGGGGCACAGGCTCCCACTCCACCTCCAGGGCTGTGGGCTGCTCTGAGACAGGGGCCTCCTGAGTCAGGACACGTGCCCACCGTCACACACGCGTGACAGGCCTGTTTCCCGAGACCCCCCCCCAGCTCCTGCCCCTCCCCCGCCTCTGCCCTGGGGCGCTTTGTTGAGATGCTCCAGGCCTGGCCGTGGCCTTGGAGGTGGACTTAGAGGCGGGATGACCATGACCATGGCTGCAGATAACTCGGAGGGCGTGGCCGCCCAGGACAGTGCCGGCTCCAGGGCCTGGGTGGCTGGGCCGGAGGGCTGGGCTGCTGAGCCTGTGTCCCCCCACCCCCTCAGTTCTTCGTGTTGCTGCTGCTGGTGTTCCTGCTGGAGGTCACCGTCACCGTCCTCTTCTTCGCCTACACC
>NW_005882314.1:0-5230 GCF_000147115.1 Myotis lucifugus | reverse complement strand
TTAAATTTGTTGGGCTGTCATTGTCCTTGGAATAGATCTGCTCATGAAAAATATGTATACCACTAGGGTCCCTAGGCCTGGCCAGCGATCAGGGCCAATCAAGGCCTTTTGGCTGCCAGCCGGGGCCTTCCTTCATTCCACCTCACCCCCTGGTGGTCAGCACACGTCATAGCAAACAATCAAACTCCCGGTCTCCAGTCAAACTCCCGAGGGGACACTTTGCATATTAGCCTTACATATATATATAGATTGCTATGAACATTTTGGTACAAGATTTTGTTGTGGGAATATTTTTATTTTGGGGGGGGGGTATATATCTAGGAGTAGAATTGCTGAGTCATAGAGTAACTCTATGTTTAACTTTTTGCCAAACTTCTTTCTACAGCAGCTGCACCATCTTACATTCCCATCAGCAATGTATGAGGGTTCCAGTTTCTCCACATCATTTTCAACACTTGGTATTGTCTGTCTTTTTATCACAGTCATCCTAGTGCAGCCGTGGGCAAACTACGGCCCGCGGGCCGGATCCGGCCCGTTTGAAATGAATAAAACTAAAAAAAAAAAGACCGTACCCTTTTATGTAATGATGTTTACTTTGAATTTATATTAGTTCACACAAACACTCTTATCCATGCTTTTGTTCCGGCCCTCCGGTCCAGTTTAAGAACCCATTGTGGCCCTTGAGTCAAAAAGTTTGCCCACCCCTGTCCTAGTGGATGCAAAGTAGTATCTCAATGTGGTTTTGATTGGTATGTCCCTGATGGCTATGATGTTGAGCATCTATATATATAAATGCCTAAGCGACAGAATGACTGGTCGCTATGACGTGCACTGACCACCAGGGGGCAGACGCTCAATGCAGGAGCTGCCCCCTGGTGGTCAGTGCACTCCCACAGCAAGCACTGCTCAGCTGACTGACCGGCTCCAGATGCAGGGCTCATAGCTGGTGAGTGCTGCTGTAGCGGCACGAGCCTCTCCCAATCGGGACTGACTGGGCATGAGCCCGCAGCAAGTGCAGCAGGGCCAGGATGAGCGGGAGCGGCAGGCAGGAGCAGTAGACAGCATTGGACTACAGTTTTGGCCCAATCCCTGCAGGCCATGCCAAGGGACCCGACCAGTGCATGAATTCGTGCACTGAGCCTCTAGTCTTTTCATAAGCTTAATGGCCTTGGTATATCTCCTTTGGAGAAGTGTGTATTTCCTTTGGCTATTTTAAAATCAGATTATTTGTCTTTTTATTGTTGCATTGTAAGAGATCTTTATATATTCTGGATATTACTATCTTATTGGGTATGTGACTTGTAAATATCTTCTCCCATTCTGTGGATTGTCTTTTCACTTTCTTAGTATCCCATGATGCACAAAAGCTTTTAATTTTGATGAAGTCCAATTTATCTATTTTTGTATTGCTTGTGATTTTGGTGTTATATTTTAAAAAAACAGCACACTGCCTAATCCAAAGTCACAAGGATTTATACCAATGTTTTCTAAGCGTTTTAGCTATAAAACTAATAGTCTTGCACCGGTTTGGCTCAGTGGATAGTCAGCCTGTGGACTGAAAGGTCCCAGGTTCAATTCCGGTGAAGGGCATGTACCTTGGTTGGGGGCACATCCCCAGTAGGGAGTGTGTAGGAGGCAGCTGGTCGATGTTTCTCTCTCATCGATGTTCCTAACTCTCTATCCCTCTCCCTTCCTCTCTGTAAAAAATCAATAAAAATATATTTTTTAAAAAAACTAATAGTCTTAGCCTATTGAGGTCATTGATTCATTTTGAGTTCATTTGTATACATGGTGATAGATCTCAGAGTTCTTATGATGCCTCAACAAGATGAATATCTCATTCTACAAGGCACATAATAAGCTCTCAGGGACTGACTGGTAGCCAGTATTATTGATGTATGATTTGTTTAAAGAGACCACCAAACACACAATCGTCATTCAATACAATGCAGAGAAAGAGCCCTCTTATTACATCATGGTTACATCTTCTTTTTGAGAAAGAAAAAAAAAACAACATAACATAATCAGCTAGTTTGGTTGCCCACCTGCTCACCATCCTTGGTAACTGCTAACTATCTCCAAAAGGCGGAGACTTGCCCCAGGTGAAGATTTCAGAGCAGAGGCGGCTCCCAGGGCAGCCCCAGCGTTGTCCTGGGGATGAGGCACCTCTGGCCAAGCAGGAAGCTTCTCAGGGTGACTGCATAGGAGGGAAAACACACATTTTGACATAAGTAATTATCATGAAACTTTATCATCTTACTCTTGTGTTTCAATGTCCATGTGCACATGTATTTCTTCATATGAGCTTCATGTAGAATTCACTTCTGAGGATTCACCCAACACCCAAATGCTCCAATTAAGTCAGTGCTCCAACTACCCACATCTGCCACACAGCCTCTCTGGATCTTTAGTATTTTCGAGGGGCCCATGTGGGTTTTTCTCTGGGACAGTCTCACTGAAATCTCAGGGGTTTTAAGTGCGGGGAGGAGAGGCGTGTACAGTTCAATGAGTGTTGACAAATATACACAATGGTGTAATCACCACCCCCATCAGGGTATGGAAAAGTTTCATCTCCTTCATATCCCTTTGTGGAAAGTCCCCACCCCACTGATCTACTTTCTGTATCTTTTTTTTTCCCTTTTCCAAAATTTCATGTAAAAGGAATCATAGAGCATGTAGCCTTTGAGTCTGGCTTCTTTCGTTTACATAATGCTTCTGTGATCTGTCTGTGTTCTTGCATGCCTCCGTATCCTTGTTCCTTTTCATTGCTGAGCAGTACTCCATTGTTTGGAGGCACCACGGTTTGTTTATCCACGCACCACTTGACGAACTGTTGGTTGCCTCAGTGTTTTGGCTATTACAGCTGTTACAAACATTAGCATACAAGTCTTTGTGTGCTTTTACTTCTCTTGGAATAAACAAATGTAACACTGGAATGAGGTCTCTGGGTATCAGAGTAAGTGTATGTTTAACTTTGTAAGAAACTGCCAAACCGTTTTCCAAAGTAACTGTATCCTCTTGCCTTGTTGATCTACAACCCGGCTGGCATGTGGTGTTGTCAGTTTTTGTTTTGTTTTGTTCTGTAATTTAATTTTAGTCTTTCTAGAAGGCAGGTAGCGGTATCTTCTTGTGTTTTTAATTTGCATTTTCCCTAATAACCAGTGAGCTTTTCTGTTTTGATTTGGTTTACAACATACAGACTATTTTGGGTGGCTTACATCTCACGCAAAAAGAAATGTATTAGGTAGGCTAGGATAGACGTGTTCCTACCGTCAAGAATTAAACGCACGCCTTCTCTCCACCCCACCATCTCCAAAGTGACCGCCCCCCATTTCCCGTAAGAAGAACGCCTGGTTTGGTACACTCTCTAGCAACCCTGAGCGGCAGCCAATCTGCGTCATCCTCTCTGTAATTAGAGGCTGGCGGTGCCCACGTGCCTCATTTTTAGGATGCTGTGGGCTACATTTGGCTCAGATTAGGTTATACTTTAGGCGTTGCACCGCATCTCTCTTCTTTTTCCCCTCCATGTTCTGTTTCTCAGAAGGCTCTCAAAAGAACAAACAGATCTGGGTTGGAGCGAAGAGCCTCGCTCTCTGAGGACGGTGGGGAGGTAGAGACCTCCATCAGGCACGCTCTCCGAAGCAGAAAAGGAAGGAAAAACAAAACCACCAGCCCCTGATGGCACAGCTTCCACTCAAACCCAGCAAGAGCGTTCCGCTTCACGTACTAGAATCATCTGTCCACAGAATCTGTGTGTGTCGCCCAGTGGACATTGCCCTGCCTGCACGGTTCGTATTTTCTTCCCCCTTCTTCTCACGTGGAAGCCATCACCCCGACCACTTCTTCTTGCTCTCCTAGTATGTTTGCCAGAGAAAGTACAGGATCCCCAGTTAAATTTCAGGTAAACCATAAATAAATGCGCGGTTTGAGTATTTCCCACGCACTATTTGGAGCCTCCCTCCACGGCCAATGTTGGAGGAGCTGGCTCGTTGTCATGAAGGGAGTCAAGCTCTTAGAGAGAGAGACAAGAATCTATTTGATTTCTTTTAGCCTCATGCTTGGTTTTTGTTTGGTGTGTGTGTTTGTTTGTCCAGAAGCGGGGCATATAGACTTATTTCCCCAAAACTGCATCAGTCATGAGACCTGAGGAGCATAGAGGACCAGCGCTAGATGGCAGGGACCTGCCTTTCAGTAACAATTGCTGTGCAACGCTCCCCTGGGCTGATGTGTGCGAAGCCAGATGAGAACTGACCACCCCTGCCCTAGCTGGTTTGGCTCAGTGGATTGAGCGTCGGCCTGTGGACTGAAGGGTCCCAGGTTTGATTCCGGTCAAGGGCATGTACCTGGGTTGCGGGCTCATCCCCAGTAGGGGGTGTGCAGGAGGCAGCTGATCGATGTCTCTCTCATCGATGTTTCTAACTCTCTATCCCTCTCCCTTCCTCTCTGTAAAAAAATCAATAAAATATATTTTTAAAAAAAGAAAGAAAAGAAAACTGACCACCCTGCCCGGTAAAGGGTCGGGAGTGGAGATTGGTGTCCGAACGTCACTGACTCAAAGGGGAATAAAACTGTTTTGTAATTGCCAGAGACCAGAGGAGGAGGAGAGCAGGAGTCCAGGCGGCAGGGAAATCCGATCACATTTCCAGCCACCAAAGCACGACGACGAAGAGACTGTGACTCTGATGTAATGTCTGGGCCAGCACGACTGGGTCAGGGCCTGGGACCCGTGTCCTCAGGTGTGGATGCCAACAACCCCAAGCGTTAACACTCCGTAGCTCCGTCTAGGTGCCAGCTCTGCTCTCACTGCTCCCTATCTATCACCCGTGTAATGCTCACAACAGCCCTTTGAGATGGTCTTCTCTGTCTCTCGTCCATGAGGAAACTGAGGCAGAGAGAGGTTAAATAACTTTCCCAAGATCCCACAGTGAGTAGTTGGCCGAGCTGGGATTCGAACAGGACAGTTTGGCTCCAGAGTCCATGCTCTTAACTCTCACGCCCTACTGCTCTGTAGGCATCTGGCTCGTCCAGGAGGCGGGCCCAGGCAGTGCTCGTAAGGTCTAAAGAAAGGACTGAAGTTGTGAATTGTGATCAGCTCACCAATGGAGGGCACTCAATGGGGAGGAGCAAGTCAGTGAGAATAGCCAAGAATAAAGGAGGGTTAGAGGAGGAAAAGGCACTGAGGTAGACAAGAAGGGACAATCAAAGAGATAGGAAGGGATCAGGCCTGTGC
>NW_005882313.1:3452-5330 GCF_000147115.1 Myotis lucifugus | reverse complement strand
TGTGCTAAGTGAGGCCCGGGCCCAGTGCCGCCCCCTCTCTCGCACCTGCAGGCTTGTAGTCCTTGCCCCTGTGCAGCGCAGAACTCATCAGTGGTCGCTATGCTTCTGAAACTGCGCGGCCCCTGTCAAGTGAGTTTTTTTAAGACTCATTTTTGGGCAGCTAACTTTCAATCTGCTGCCCTTGTCTCCACCTTCTGAGTCAGAGCACAGAATCTTGGCTTTTGCAGAGCAGTCCCTTTTTAGATGTGTTCTGTGTTTTGAAGAATTGACTGCTCCATTCAGCATCTCAAATAATCGGATCGATGTTGCCCAGCCAGGGTTCAGCCCAAAGTGAGGTTTTGGGACCGTGCTGAGGTCCTCTGACGTCTTGGATGCTGCTGTGAGGGCAGCAGTGGACAGACAGGTCATCAGCTCACTGTCACCGTCAGCTGGGAGCACTGGTCCACAGAAGCCTTTAGCTACTGCATTGTTTTCTGTCTTCAGCCATCCTCATACCATCTCCATGATTTTGCAAAGTCTATTTCACCTGAATGATACTTACATACTTTCCCTTGAATCGACTTGCAGTTTCCACTTTATTTTAAAAGATTGTTATCCGTACTGTGAATGGAAAACCATATAAACCATATAAACACAAGGTCACCGTAAAAGTAAATGGGTGGACTCTCGCACTGCTCCTGTCAGTTGATGTGGCACTGACTTTGTCACATACATCGCTCTGATTCCTGGGCTGCAGCGTGCTGGTCCCCTGCCTGCCTGCCCCACATGCTGTTGGAAACGCGCTCTCTCTGCCCTGGCTGCTGTCTGGCACTTCTGCCTCCCCGCTGCTCCTCACGCTGACCTCAGGCAGTGGACACCTGTCGGATTCATCCCACCAGACGTGAATCTTGCTGCTCATCAAGGTTATCTTTCAGAATCCAAATCTCCCCTTGATTTCACATTGCAAGGCTTGGGTGCTTAAAACTTCCCTGTGAGTCCAGACACTGGGTGGCTGAGGGGCAGGGGCAACAGGTCCTGGGACAGAGTGGAGGGGCCAGAATCCCCACAGTGGGCGTGGCTCCAGGACCATAGCCCTCCAGCTGCCTGGAGCAGGACACTGTGCAAAACAGCCTTGTCCTGATGCTCTGAGGAACTCCAACCGCATTCGTTTTTCACTTGTATTTGGAAAGCCCATCCCCTTTCCTACTAGGAGGTAGTCGAAGGTCTTTCAGGTGTGTTTTTCCTCCCAATGTTGCTGTTTTTATTGGGGTTTTATTTAACTTTGACAAGAGTATGTGTTCACAGGAGAAAATTCAGAGATTGCAAAACATACAAGGTAAAAATCATTCTTGCAATCAAAGTCATCATGAGAGATGAAGACTTCTTAAACAGATGACTGTTAGGGTGGCAATGAACTTCTTTCTCAAATCATAAGGGAAGCCCATTGGCAGGGTGCACATCCTGGACCTTGAGGGCCTGGCCCACAGGACGGGAGTGGTCCTGAGCAGCCACAGGCCAGTTCTTCTAACTAGTGATCAGGGATTGAGGGACACGGCAGGGGGGCCCAGTAGTTAACGTGTTGGACTTTTACCAACATTTTGTTGAGCTTCCTGAGCTCACCCTTTATTTTCTCCCGGCTGCTGGGGGCTCACACTGTGATCCATGGTTAGAGCCAGGGCCAGCGTCCTGGGGCCTCCAGCTCAGGCTGCCACCAGGGCCCCCCCTTAGACCACAGCCCATGAGGCACACAGCCCCGCTTTTGTCCCTGGGCTCCCTGGCCCTGCCCCCTCTGCTTCTAGGCCTCAGTGTGATCGCCCCACCTTGGCATGGGAATTTGCAGCCCCATTTCTCACTGTTCTTCTCTGCCCCAGGCCCTGGGGACCCAATACAAGGGAGTGC
>NW_005882313.1:0-3352 GCF_000147115.1 Myotis lucifugus | reverse complement strand
CATCACTACAGCTCCTTCCAGCTCCACTTCCACCTCCTGGCTCCCAGGCCACACCATGGTGAGTCACGGGTACCTCCAGAACCAAGAGGGATGAGCATCTCGGCCCCGAGATCCTTCCCAAAGACCCAGCTCACAAGGGCAGTAGGCGCCTCTCAGACTGAGTGGTGGTCAGCAGGTGGGTGATGCTGTGGACAGGTTGGTGTCCCACAGACACAGGTTCAGAGCTCCACTCCGCCTACAGTTGTGCGACTTTGGGAGGGTAACTCCGCCATCTGGACGGCTGGGCCTGAGCCCTGGGACCCACACCACTGCTCAGGAATTGGTGGCACCAGGCTGCTTCCTTATGGAGGTGAACCAGAGTTTGGGCTAAAATCAGGCAACATTGGAGATTTTTTCTCCAGGAAGGAGACTTGACAGGGTCCCTGCACTGGAGGCCGGTCCATGGCGAGGAGGGCAGGTGTCCTAGACTGAAAAACAAGGGGATTCAGGGAGGATTGACAGGTTGGATGTCTCCAGATGCCAGTAACCCTGCGTGCTCACACATTAGATGGGACATTACGGTCCTCTTCAAGGCATCTGATTAGCGGGAGACACTCCCAGCAGGGCAGTCGGGTCACATCATGCCAGGGGGAGCCCATGTGAGGTCAGGGTCCCCGGACACATGAGGAGTGCCTGCAACACCAGAGACAAGCGAATGTGAGAGCAACAGGGTCAGCAAGCATTAAGCACAGAGACAAAAGCTTTAAAATGCCCGTCATGATAGCAGAGTAAGCCACTTTGCACGGTGCAACCAGAGCTGGATGCTGTGAAAAGGAGCATTTGGGGAAGAGCACTCGGAATTTAAAATATAAAACAGAAGGAGAGAAATACAGCTTAAAATTTAAAAAGATCTTCCGCTAGTAACCTAGAGATGACAGCATCTGAGGACAGCAGAAGAGCTGGAAATGATGGCCCCGGAGGTGTTAGAAACTGACAAGAAAAGGAGGGGTTATGATTTTTCATCATCTTACCTCCCACTGGACCCTGGAAGCTATGACAAGCATAACCGTGGTTTGGCAAGCCAAGCAAAGACAGACAGGGCCCCTGCCCTCTAGGCTGCCTGGCTCAACCTCAGGACCTGGCCTCTGGTTTACAAATCAGAAGCACCCCTGGGAGGTGAGGTGAGTGAGCACAGGGCAGGAGGCAGTCCCTCTGGCCAGACACTGAAACAGCAGCCACTGACTGTTGGGTGTCGGGGGTGCTGTGCCCTGTGCGGCTGGGGTGGGCTTGCTCCGTGTCCCTTGTGGGCACTCAGCAATCAGCTTGGTCTCCCAGGCTCTGCAGAGCAGAAGCCCTGCCTGGGCTCCAGCAGGAGCCTGAGCACCACCTCCCCTGGGCCTGCCAGCGGCCTGTGTGGCTCCAGGCCCCGCCCTCCAGGCTAACCATTGGGCTGCCTCAGCCTGGATCCCCCCTGAGCCAGAGCCCAGGCCTGTTCAGATGCCTGTGGAACCTGCCCGAGGGCCCCTCACACTGCACGCCCAGCATTGCCCAAGGCGATTCCCTGGCAGCCCAATGCTCATGCTCAGGGGGACCTAGAACTGTCTGAACAATGGAGACCCTGGTGTCCGTTTGGGGAAACCCAGGGCTGCTGTCAGAGAGCAGCTGGCAGGCCTGAGGCACAGGGCATCCTAGTCCTTCTTGGGGAAGTGCAGTGACTGGTGGCCCATGGATTCCCGATGTTGCTGGTGAGGAGCTGCTGGTGCAGGCTCAGTCTCTAGGGAACCCGCCTCCTCCCTCAGGTGGTGGTTCTTTCCTTTTGCTTCCTCCAAGCCCTGGAGGCCCCAGGCCCCTGGGAGAGGATTGCTCTCAGGGCCCTGCTTATGGTGCAGCTGGCCCTGGAGGTGGGAGGAGCTCCCGGGATTCTAAGTATCAGCTGCCTTTGCTGCATGGCCCTTAGGCCAGGACACTGCTGTCCTTTGGAGTCCCAGTCATTGCGCAGGTGGAAGTGTGACTTAAAGTTAAGTCAGAGAGAGTCCCGAGTGTGAGGCTGTCCCAGCAGGAGAAACGCGGAGAGACAGGACATGCCGGGCACTTACTCCCTAAGGGCAGGGTCCACCCATCCCTCCCTCCTCCAGGAGCTGGACATGACCACGACTCAGGGCTGGGCCAGAGTCAGAGGTGGCCATCTGGCAAAAGGCCCAGAATCCCCATGGATGTTCCAGGTCCGCTGACTCACCAGCCTTATAATCTCCGCGGGCTAGAATTCAGATGACAGCTCCTGTGAGCGGTCCCTGGAGCTCCAGTTTCCAACCACAGGCAGCACGGGGAGTGGGCGGTGCATGGTGCCCTTCAGCCTGGATCTCAGACCTGTTTCCACCACCAGTGCTTTTCCTTCAAGCTAAGGCCTGTGCCCAAGTCCCACACACAAAGGCGGTGAAAGTGGAGGTGTTGTGCTGAAGCGGGAATGGGGACCTGCAGTTCCTCAACACCCCTTCCCTGCCTCCCCGAGGGGCCTAAGCATGCAGCTCCTGCTTGCACCCCTCCCGTGATGGGGAGTCACTATTCTGGAGGCTCTGGCTGCCCTTGCCTGAAGGAAGGCCTAGTGGCCCAGGCAGAGAGCACTGATTGCAGGAAGGTCTCACCTTCCTCACCTGGATTGGAATTGCCCAGAGCAGCTCCCAGGGGTAAATTTCATCTTAGAAGTTGGCGGAAACACTTGCCTTCTCATGTAGGCAGAAGGGAATCAGTGAATGAGACCAGCCTTCTCAAACATTAATAGTCCCTTTGGGTCTTCAGAATTTCCAAAGAACAAAATCCTAGGAGGGTGGGGAGCTAACTTTTTAATTAAAACAAAAACTGAGAGCGTTTACATTGGCTTCGGCTTCTGAAGTATCAACAATAAGTGCAGGAGGAGCACTATCTCCCACCCTCCCATTGCCTAGAAAGCTCCATGGTGCTGGCATGGACTCCTGCAACTTATGGCAGAGACAGGCTCTGTGGGGGGCAGTGTGACACCGCGGAGCCCTCCCCTCTTGGCACTGGGTGGAGGGTAACATGACAGGAGGAGTCGGCCAGCACTCTTGGAAGTGTCACCAAGAGGCCAGATTTACACCGAATCCGCTAAGGAAAGGGATCGTCTTCCTCAGTGTTCCGATTCCTCGAGCTTCTCTCATCAAGAGACAGAGGCAAAGGGGTGGGCAGAGCAGGGCTGGAATGGACGGAGGCTTTGGGAGCCGCTGAGCTGTATCACAGTTGCCTTTCAGTGACACGTCCTTTTCCAAGAGGAAGGTGGGTTTTTTTGTTCAAGTTTTTCCTTCTCAGAAAGGGGGCTCGTTCTGCTTCTGTGCTCTTCACGGAAACCAAGTACTTGTTG
>NW_005882312.1:0-5231 GCF_000147115.1 Myotis lucifugus | reverse complement strand
TTTTTCTAAGTGTTTTGTGAGGGAGGTATCAGCAGATTTCACATTACTCAAGGCAAGAATTTACCCTCTCCTCTCCCCATCACAGATTACTGAATAGGGGAGCAAAGGCAGCAGGAAAGACCCCAAACCAATTTTTTATGCAGAGGCCACTGAACCCCAAGAGGCTCTCAAGTCTTTAGGGACAGGCCATTGTGTGGAGAGCAAACTGGAATCATTTAGTCATTAGTTCTTCAGATATCAGCCCAAGAGAGGAAGCTGTCTGCCTTTCTCCACAATTTAGACACTTATCTTACAAATTCACCAAGCTCGGTGATTTCTGAACAATGCCAGCTGTTAGGGAGCCATTTCCCTGGCATTTTCCCCATAATTTGATTTGAAAGGAAAAGATTAAACTCAGTTCGACCCAGAACTGTCAGCCCAATGCCCTCAAAGAGTTTGACAGGAAAAGAAAAACACAAAAAGAAAAAAATAAAATAAACACACCAGAAAACGTTGCAGATTCTTAGATGAAGAAATCACCTGTACCTGTGCAGGAAGGTGCGGTAAGGTACATTCTATAGGCTACACAATGAACATGGATAGGACTATCTCAAAAGAAATCTCCTCCCAGAAAGAAGCATTAAATTGAAGGTTCAACTCATTGTCCTCCTTAATGATCAACTTTTAGAGAATGCTGCTTTTTGGAAGAAAGGTTAGACTGCATTTAAATGATGATCAGCTGGTATGAGTATGTTAGCATTTTAAACATACAGCAGTTATAACAAATAAGTTGTCTAAAGGTGCAGTGATCCCTCTTTCAATTCAGTAAGAAGCATTCTATTTATTCCAGAAGAACAGAACATTTACACTTTGTTGAATGCTTATTTTACCTAATCCTCACCTCGCAAGAATGATTTTTTTGCTTTTAAATATATATTTTTATTGATTTCAGAGGTGAATGGAGAGAGAGGGAGAGAGAGAGAGAGAGAGAGAGAGAGAGAGAGAGAGAGAGAGAGAGGAGAGAGAAACAGAGAAACATCAATGATGAGAGAGAATCATTGACTGGCTGCCTCCTGCACACCCCACACTGGGGATCAAGCCCGCAACCTGGGCATGTACCCTGACCAGAAATGGAACTGTGATCTCTTGGTTCATAAGTCAACACTCAACCACTCAGCCACATTGCCGCACTCTGCTTTTAATTTTTTAAAATTTTATTTATTAAATTGATTGGAGTGACATTGGTCAATATGAACATATAGATTTCATGTGTGGGTTTCTATGTTACAAGATCTGTATATTGCATCAGAAAAGGTCCTAATATAAAGCGAATATAAAGCGACAGGAGAAGATTTGATTTTGGGTGAAGGGCACAAGAATGATTTAGATGATAATCTTACCTTTGCTTCTCTGGTAAGGTCATTGATTCCTAGAAAGTTTAACTTGCTCAAATTGAAACACCCAGTAAATACTAGAGCTGGGTTTTGGTCAAGCTTTAAATCCTAGAGTTTTAGTCACTGTGTTACGCATTGTCCCTGCAGAAGGCAATGGAGAAATGTTCTAAAAATTCTACTTCAATAGTGTGGTTTTTCACTTATACTATTGCTCATACTTTTTTAAAATTTTAGCACTTTAACATATGCTTCTTGAACTTGGTCTCATTGCCCTTCTACCCTGGGCTCTATCTCAAGTTCATTAAAGGACACTTTTGAGAGACCACTGTTGCCTATGTTAATACCACCCTCTTAATTTGGAAGCAAATCTCAAATATTTCTAACTTATTTTTATAGATAAGTCAGTATTTAATATCAAGAAATGTATTATAGATATATAACATAACATCTTTCAGTTTAGAAATAATCAAATTCCCCTCATTTCACAGATGAGGAGCTAGATATAGACATGAACTTCCCCAGAGTCACAAACCTCATTGGTGGCCAAACCTGAACTGGATCCAGGGCTTCCAAAACCCAATCTAATGTTCATTTCAGTGTTACATTTCAAAAGTGCTCATACTTTTATTTTACACCACTTCTTACTTAGAGTAATGAAATATATAACTGCTGGTGGTGAAACGACACCAGGTGTCAGACCTTGGTTTAGCAACCTCAGTGCTTAAGTTCTGGCTAAGAAATTCAGAGCCAAGACCCAGACTATAAGAAAAAGTTTATTTAGAAAGTCACATGTAGAAGAAGTGAGTAGTAAAAGAAATGTGCTCAGGAAATAAGTTACCGAGGCAAAAGAAGGGGCCCTTAAGAGAGAGAAAGGTAAAGGTAATAGGCTTGGGAGGGGAAGAATAGGGGAAGTGGAAAGGACTTGGCCTGCTCCCTGGAGGGAGAGCCCCTTGGAGGTCTCAGGGGAGGATCCTAGTAGAATATTCATCAGCTTTCCAGATGTGTCCTTTCAGGATTGTGATCTTTACTAACTGGTTGCTCCAGGGCAGGGCAAGGGATGCATTAGTCAACGCAGCTTGTCCGGATGTCAGCCATGGCTTCATTTGTCTGGTTTTGCTGCTTTTCTGGACCTAGAGCAGAAACACAACTGAGGCTTAAATGTTTTCCCCAGAGGTTAGTGCTTAAGGGAGTAGTTGTGCAAAGGCCTTCATGGGAGTCACATGAGGTCACTCTTCAGGCCCTTGTTCCTCTTCTAAGGGGGTCTACCACATGACCATCACATGCTATGGGAGGAAAGGTCAGGGGAGAGTCTGAACTGCATGAGCAGCGATATGGAAGGTCAGAGGGTCTAAAGCACATGACCAAAGATATGCGAGGGGAGAAAAGGTTACTTTGGGGGCTAGATGCTTATTTTCCTAATTTTGCCCTTTGCTAGACACCTGGGGCTTTCTGCTCTGGTGATCTTCTGGACCTGGCCCATTGTCCTTGCTCTACTCAAGTCTGTCTAACTGCCTACCATGTATATATTTATATATGTAAGTAAAACATGTAATATTTACCATGTATGTTAACACTTTTATTTTTCTCCCAACTTCATCCTTTTTTATGCAACATTTCACATGTCTTCTGCGTTTTTGGCTATTGAGACTTAAAATTTCCTAGATCCTTCATTCACATCTGTGCCTAGGACAGATCTGACAAAACATTAAGTTCCTCATTACTTATTTAATGATGGATTAATTTTATTTGAGATGAATTTGCTTTCATTTCTGATTTTAAATGTCTCAGTATGTCATTTTTATTATTTCCTTTCAATTTATTTTTTTTTATTGGTAGACTCAATAGACCTCAAACCCAGAGGTCATCTTGTGGTGCTGAGACACTGAAACCCATATTTCAAAAGCAACTAGGACACCATAGAACTTGGTTCTAATAGCTCATTTGACATTGTTGCAAGATACTCAATCTAAATTTCCATTCCCATATGCAATATGCCTCCCAATGATCAAAAATAATGAAACTGCAGTAAAAAACAGGAATGCTTGACTTAATACCTAAAGGGGTGTCTCTGTCTTCATTCTGAGCTCTTTGAACTTGGTGTGAAGGGGTGCAGAGTTAGTAGGAAAGGACAGACCCACAGGAAGTGGGCAACCAGGAAAGCATTAAGGTGAGATGATATGAAAAAGAAGGATCATGGAGAGAGGTTTCAGACCTTAAAGTGTGTTTACATTTACTTGAATTCCTAGTAATCTCTTTACTAAACAATGTATAAAGATAGAATTTTGTCTTTCAGAATTCGCAGAGATTTAAGGGCAGGTTAACAACCAATCATTCTGCCTAAGGGAAAAAATGTATGTTTGTGTATTACATAAATAATATTTCTTCATTTACCTGCTTTGTACTAGAAAGGACATGGTATGGCTTATAGAGATTCATAGACTATAACAACGTAAGACATTAAGAGTAGGTAAGAAAAAAGAATAAATAACAGAAGAGATTTAAAATGAAGCTAACAGTGCTGCACACATAAAATTAATATCATTAAAAAAGCATACATTTGATCTAGATAAGTCAATAGAACTCCAGTGTCAAAATGTACTGACATTTACTAGTTTGTTTACAGTTTGGGCAACTTTTTCCATGGGCCTTGTTTTTGAACACTTACAAACGTTGTCCCTGTCCTATAGGATCTGGCAGTCTAGATGAGAAAACAAAATCTATTCAATGGAAACAATTGAAATTGGCGCTTGTAAGCATGTCCTCACAAATGCTCCATCACGCTAAAACCTAAATCTTTCCCTCTTTGCTTCTGGTTCGGCCATCTGCTGTCTGTGCTCCCTTCCCTCCCATCTTGTGGAAGGCCACTAGAGGTAACAAGTATGTTCTGTCTTGTTCATTCTCACTCAATACATTCCTTCAGATCAGAGCATCCCCTTCATCATTACCCATTGGAGGGTGTCTTCACCACTTTTTTACATCATTTGTTGTATGTGTGTGTGTGTGTGTGTGTGTGTGTGTATGTTGTTGTTGTTATTTGTTTTTGTTTTTTGTTTTTTTACCAAAGTCTATTTCTGTCCCAGTTTTTTTTTCCTCCCAGATCCTCCCCACATCTACATTATCTATGCCCTTGGCAGCATGTCCCTATATTACAACCTTTGTCATTTCTATCACTCTCAATGGCTGCATTTGCTCTTACCCCCTGGGGTTTTATTCTCATTTAACTTTGACACATGTCTTCATTATCTCACTGAGAGGAACTCCAGGGGCCTAGAAAGAACTGCTGGAAATGGCTCATACAGTTTCCCAGAGGTGGTAACAATTGAATGATGCAAATTTTACTGAGGAGAGAATTATTAGATCTTGAATGAGAACAGCTGTGAGGCACTCTGATACTCACTGATGAGAAGTAAGCCAGTACTGGGCGTAGATCAGGCCTGGGAGAAGTTGAGTTGACCCTAGGGGCCCACATGGGGCTGACTACCTTCTTAAGGCCCAGTGTTTAGAGGTGCATAACAACTCTACCTGATGCAATCTGGACTTTGATTCCAAAGGTGCTCTATCCAAGAGGACAAAGCTATGGAAATTTCTTGGAAGGAGTTGGGTTGCGTTATTACATAAGGTATTGATGGTACAGTGATGGACATGACATAAATCTCATGGAGCTCTCAGAAGGTCATGATGAGTCTCTATTTAAATAGCTATCCACAGGAATCCTGGTTTTATAAACTTTCTGGAAATGAATCCACATAAGAAGAGCTGTGTTCTATTGCTAGGCAAGGCCCTATCTAAATATTTCAAAGATGTTTATAAAAATGTTTAGATACTGAAAATAATTCAGATTATTATTGGATTTTCAAA
>NW_005882311.1:0-5231 GCF_000147115.1 Myotis lucifugus | reverse complement strand
AGCCCATGGACACAGACCATAGGGTGGTGAAGGCCTGGGGCGGGGGCGGGAGGGGGGGTGAGCTAGAAGGAGTCAATGGGAGGAAAAAGGGGACATATGTAATACTTTCAACAATGAAGATTTTTTTTTTAGGGCACTTGCTGAGCACAGTGGCAGAGAACCTCTCCCAGGGACCCCAGCAATTCTAGAATCCCATGATCCTTTGCTTCCTATTTCAACTTAATTGTGGATATTTATCACTGATCCTCCTTGGTATAAAACTAAGACTGGGAGTTCTTTCAACAGCATGTGCTGAACATGCGAGTGTGTCTTCCCCCCAGAAAAAGACCAATTTTAAACCCAAATCCCTAGTACATAAAATGAACTAAAGTAAAAATGAGCAACATCCCTTCCAAATGAAAGTCTTGATTGTTAAAAGCAATATACACATATAAGACAAGCTCAAAGGAAACTTAATTTAGTCATTTCTCTTGACTCTATGGTGTTTAGTCATTTCTCCTGACTTGATGGTGTTTTGATAACTTGCAATTATATGCGGTGCTCTACATTGACATTTATGGTTATAAAGTGGAAAAAACAGCAAAGTATGCACATAAGTCACATAGGTCCCAAAGGTCAAGCTGTTTATATGTAAATCTGGAAATATAGAATAAAACCATTACAAACTGACAAAAGTGGGGGCAGGGAAGTGGGTTAACAATGACCATGATTGATTTCTTCTTATGAGCGGCTTCACCCCTAATGCCTTGGCAGGGCCAGACCAAATGATTTCCCCGCGGGCCGGACATTCCCCACCCCTGGCTTAAAGTAACTCAGAGCATCATACCTACCCCCGGGCAGGCCAGCGTTCATCCCTGGACATCTTTCTGCGACTCCTGACCAATCCCACTTGCACTGACACATTCAATTCACCCTGCAAGCCGTCAGCCGTTCAGGCTCCGCTCCATTTAACTTCAGAGGGCAATCATATACCCATCCCTTGGTCTCACGTTCTTAAGGAGATGCATGTTTGGATCCCAAGTACTGAGAGAAATCGAACGCCACTACATAGATTATTAAATTCTAAGACACCCAAGAGAACTCATAATTCCTCTAAATTAAATGCTATGAATTCCTTCCAGTGAATTCCAACAGCAAAAAAAATCACTTACTGTAGCAAAACTCAACAGTTTCCAACTGTCAGAATATGTTAATATTTTCAATTAAGGTGAACATATAGCTCTTACACTTTAAGGTGGATTCTTTAAACCCACATCATTTTGAGGACGAGGAGTTGTTTATGCTCACTGCTGTAAGAAATTCACAGGACAAGAAAAGTGTGCATCTTTGTGAGTGTATGTCCTACTGTAGCTCCCTTTTATGCAAATAAAGGCTCAGTGTATCTCTCTTCTCCATCCTTTCGGGCACAAATCCCATGTGCACTGAGATTCTCCGAGGACCGCCCCCAGCCGTCCTAATTAACCAGGCCAGGGAGAGAGCGAACAAATGGCTGTCTCCCCCTCTAGCTGTCGTCACCGTTTGTTCACTAAGGATGACAGTTTGGATGACTTGATGACTGGTCTCGCACAGTGTCTGGCAGACGCTCTGTAAACAGAGTTGAGTGGATTTACTTCACTACACTCGTCGGAATGTTGACAGGATACCTGGTTTGTGACCTTTATGTCGCTGTTTGGTTTCCAGCGTCAAGGAAAGTTCTGGAGGGGACTCCTAGAAGCTTGGTGCCTGCCCCACTTCAAGAACAAGGGTCCGGAAACAGTTTCTTGTGCATCAGTCTTTCAACCTTTGTAAAATCTACCCTGCAACCCTGACTACAACTATCTGGCCCAGGGGTTGGTGTTTGACCTAAAGGTGTCAGCTCTAGGCCGGACATGAAATAGACCTTTGGCCTTCAAGGTGGCCGGGCAGGAGGCCGTGGGATGGATAAAGTGTACTGAACAGTGGTGAAGCAACTCCATCAGATCCTTTCTCAGGGTGTTTTAATGCAGCTTGTATACAGAGCCATCATATAGTGGAAGAACAGAAACAAATTTAAGAGAAAGTAAAAACAGGAACTTTAAAGCCACAACTAACAAAAGGCTATGAGGGCTCTAGGGGAAAGGAAGTCCATAAGAGAAAGACAGTAGGAGACTCAGCAAGAAGCTAAGCTATCAGGAAAGTACTACAGCTACTGTGTGGTCTGAAATTCCCTTTACAGCTCGTTATGAAGAGTGAATTCATCGAAAGAGACAGCCACTGTAAGTTTTTCAGCTATCTTTACCTCTAATAGAAAACTAAGGTTGTCAGTTATCAAAATAGACTTTAGAAATGGGCTCGTATTGTTGAAATCTGAGATGTCCACGACTTGTGAATTGGCTAGAAATACTCCAGCGGCACCCCAGCACTCCACGGAGGGGCAGAACTAGCACGTTCATGAGGCTGGACCTGGGAGCAGGGCCTCAGGCCGGGTTCCACACTTGCACAGTTTATCTGGACTGTTCTGGTGGTCCAACGCCAACTCTGTGCTGAACTGAATCCTTTCCCTACAACATTACCATATTTGCCTCAGGTGAACATCTTAAGGAAATAAAAGCCTAAAGAGGCAGAGACACACATTTCATTAAACTCCCAAAATGGGTGGCAGGTGTATTTTTATGCCCTCTTATAAATAAACATGCATTTTCACAATGGGGGACGGAGGGAATCGGTGGGAAACTATAGCCCTCACCTTCCTCGAACCGCCGGGTGCATTATTTGGGGTTGTAGATGCAGGTGCTGTTACACAGGCACTGGAAAGTACAGTGGCCTGAACAAGAGGCATAGTTATGTCTTAACATTTCATAGTCCGGAGGCAAGCAGCCCAGGCAGGAAGAGCTCACATTCCTAGTCGAATGACTGTTTCAGGTCTCACCATGTCCCAAGCAGCAGGAAGGAGGGAAAAGAAATGGCGGCACACCCTTCCCCTGTTGGCTAAACTGTTTCAGATGATCATGCCCAGCTTCAAGGGCAGCAAGGAAACGAATTTCTACACCAGCCACGGGGGGCAACTGAGTGGAACTGTGCTGTCCAACATCGTTTGGGGGTCTCCTTCCCTGTGCAGCTCCCATCATCTGAGAACACTTGCGTGAGGCCTGGTCCGCATGGATGAGGTTAATAAGATAATGCAACTCGTTGCTTAAGGAACACTAATAAGAAATCCACTGTGACGTCACTACATGAAACGCACAGGTGTTTACAAAAAGAGAAAGGCCAAACAAAAACAAAAACAGGGCTCTGAAAAATAATTAGGTAACCATCATATTAAACAAAAGCTCGATGACCTGAGAATAAGCCACATCCTGGTTTCTAGCCTTCTTCGGTCGCCTTAATTAGAGGCTCCTAAGTCCCATGGGGAAGAGGAGCTGTCTCTGCTCTACTTTGAAAAACCCCCAAACAGGTCACTGTAATGAGTAAAGTCACCGAGTGAAAGATAAAGTAAATCCTTACTACTCTGCCAGGGCTCCCGTAACCAGCACCGCAAACTGGCTGGCTTTCCACAGAGCCTGTCTCGGTGCTGGAGGCGAGAAGTCCACAGTCATGGTGTGCAGGGCTGGTCCCTCCGGAGGGCTGCGAGGGAAGGGTCTGCCCCAGGCCCTCTCCTTGGCTGGTTAGGTGGCCATCTTCCCGTGTCTTCGCAATGTCTTCCCTCAGTGTTGACATTTCCCCTTTTTATAAGGATCCCAGTTATACTGGGTTGAGGTCCACCTTCGTCACCTCACTGTAACTTGATCACCTCAGTGAAGTCCCTATCTCCAAATCAGCCCTCATTCTGAGGTGCTGGGGGTTAGGACTTCAACTTAGGAATGTTGGGGGCGAGCACAATTCAACCCCTAACACACACTTAGGAGCCCTTTAAATCTGAGGCCAAAGACTGCATACTCACTACGGCCATTACCTCTTTCTAAAGCCTTGTTATTGGAAAACGTAATAGATACAGAAAATGCAGAAGACATAAGGGCACAATGTAACAAATAACTGTAAGGTGGACACCTGGGGGACTGC
The DNA here is from genome assembly GCF_000147115.1 of Myotis lucifugus. Taxonomy (NCBI): domain Eukaryota; kingdom Metazoa; phylum Chordata; class Mammalia; order Chiroptera; family Vespertilionidae; genus Myotis; species Myotis lucifugus. Next base: position 1,214 of record NW_005882311.1, on the reverse strand, counting down.
AATTTGGGTGAAAATACAAAGCACTGCCTGTAGCCAGGAGCCCTTGTGTGCCCCGCCCCTTCCCCATCACACATCCCTCCCTCCTCCAGGAGGGTTACCATCATTTAGGGCAGTGGTCGGCAAACTCATTAGCCAACAGAGCCAAATATCAACAGTACAACGATTGAAATTTCTTTTGAGAGCCAAATTTTTTAAACTTAAACTATATAGGTAGGTACATAGTTATTCACTTAATTAGGGCACTCCTAAGGCTTAGGAAGAGCCACACTCAAGGGGCCAAAGAGCCGCATGAGGCTCGAGAGCCGCAGTTTGCCAACCACGGATTTAGGGGAACGACCTCCTCCCTTTCCTTCAGAGTTTTACCACTGCTGAATACATCCCAAAACAATATGGTTGGGTTTTACCTATTTTTGAACCCAATGGGAGTAGAACTATATTATAATATGTTATTTGGGGTCTTCTATCCCTCAACATGTTTGTAAGATTTATCCATATATTTACATTTTTCAATGGTTGCAAAAATATTTCATTAACCTCCATCCAATTTTGCTGGTAAAAACCATAGTTTCTCTGACAGGTACCATTCTTATTCTTTTTAAACATTCCCACACCCTTCAATATCTACATCAACACCATACCAGCACATAAAACTACTCCGACTAAAACTTACTTTTATAGTGTTTTTTTTCCTGACCAAAAAAAAAGGCACTTTTTGGCTGAAGTTTCTATCCACGTAGACAGATTCTAATAAAAGCAATCTGCTTCAGCGTTGCCTCCACAGACATTTCCCCAGAAGAACTGAACAAGAAATGATTCTCCCAGCAAAGCATATTTACCAATGGACCTGGTATGTTTCAGGCCACGCTATAGGATTCTAGGTTGAACTGGACCCCGGGCCATTTCTCACAAGGTGTGTGAACCACCAGGTAAAGGCAAGGGCAGGCATGAGTCAGAGGTTGAGGGGATCGTCGTTTGTCAACGTCTAAGGTGACAGTCTTCACGGATGAACACGGGACCTTAAAGCAAAGAGGACAATGTAACATACTGGGCTATGCTGATCGCGGAGGCCTGCCCAATTTTTGTTGGGTTTTCAAAGGTTAGAGATTTGCTCCTTCGCCAACTATATTGGAGATCTGCTCCTCTGTCAGTTGTACTGGAGATCTGCTCCTAATGTCAGTTGTATTGGAGATCTGCTCCTCTGTCAGTTGTATTGG
>NW_005882310.1:0-5231 GCF_000147115.1 Myotis lucifugus | reverse complement strand
TCTATAAAATGTCATAAAGTTAAATGAATTGAATCAGGTTTGGACCTTGCCCTCCAGGAGATTATAAGAAACCAAGAATGATAAAACATAAACACAAATAATTTTATTTTATTTTTTTATATATTTTATTGATTTTTTACAGAGAGGAAGGGAGAGAGATAGAGAGTTAGAAACATCGATGAGAGAGAAACATCGATCAGCTGCCTCCTGCACACTCCCCACTGGGAATGTGCCCGCAATCCAGGTACATGCCCTTGACCAGAATTGAACCTGGGACCTTTCAGTCCGCAGCCGACGCTCTATCCACTGAGCCAAACCGGTTTTGGCAACACAAATAATTTTAACAGAAGGTAAAGGACCAGGATCATGATAAATATGTGATAAAAAATGAAGGAAAGACAAGGGAGATGAGATATAAACTGGATGGAGAGCTGAGGTGGGTGGAAATTTCATGGAGGAGGAAGATCTGAAAAATATTTGTGCTCCACTGAGAATTTTATAGGTTTATTTCAAATATCCCCAACTTCCTCAAGTAGTAAATTAAGCAGAAGTAGCATGGGCAGTTTTATGATTGGAGCAACAAAACCGGAGGGAAAGGTAGACGTGGCACCGAGAGCCTATCCCTTACACGGGCACTAGTCTAGGCCTATTCTGTTTCCCTTAATATTACATCACCAGTACTTTGAAGAGTGTGTGGAAATTTGTAAACACTCAATACACATTTGGGCAATTAGAGAAACCAAAGGACATGGAAATCTTATGGTTTAGTCATCTTTCCTCAGAATAGGTGACTTAAGGTTTTAGCAAATGGGGGAATACAGGAAAAAGTGATATGAATAAGACAAAGTATTTTTATTTCAATTGTTTGTTTTTCCCTAGTTCTCTGTCTACTTATCATTGATTTATAAGCTAGGATACTGGAACAATCTTTTTTTTTTAAAAAAAAGAATTGTGAATAAAATCCATCTATGTCAATTGTCAACTTTCTATGTGTCTTTTCTCCCAGAAGAAACTGCATAGAGGTGGGACTTAGTCAAGCTTCACGCTTCCACAGTTCTCATATAAGCCAGCCCAACTTTGTGAAACTCATCTTGATCTTATATTGGAATTCGTACAAGGCAGTGTTGAGCATTTCAGTGCAATTTTTTTTATGGTTTGCTCATGCTGAGATGATTTACTTTACATCTGTATAGGAATACTCAAGGGAAAAGGTCATGGTATACAGAAAGTACATAAAAATACTAAGGCAAAAATTGTTTTTATAAAAAAGTAAATATACTTATATTTTATATCTCAGTTTGAATAATTTAACATAATCATAATAGCTTATTGGGAAGCAGAAGAAAGATAAAGTATGCATGTATGCATATAGATGAAAGAGAGTGTAAGAGAGCTAAATTTCCATCTCTATAAAAGAAAGACAAGAATTAATAGTTAAATATAAAATCATGAAATAGTAATATAAGCCTATTATTTTTTGTGATATTTTTTAAATTATTAACACTATTACAAACAGTAAATAAATGAGGCATAAATGGCAAATGAGAAGGTATAGATTGATCATTCCTTATTGTTTGAAATAAATGATATACAGTGTATTAAATATCAATTTAAAGATTGAAGTTTTTTTTCCAAGATTTGTCCAATGAAATTATGTTAATCCTATCCACAGGCAAACATCTTATATTTGTATTAAGTGTTGTATTCAATAGTGCTTTCAAGTACCCATTATCTCATTTGATAATCTAATAAAAATCAAGTAAGAGGAAGAGTGGTCTCCAGTTTATAGAGGAGGACAGTGGGGCTTAGAAAGAGTAAAGCCCAAGTTCATAGATGTTGGAGCAGAACTGCAACATTTCCAAACCCATCCTTCTGCCTTTTCACATTAGAATTCTAATTGTCATAGAGGAAGGAAAAGCATTAGCTAACGATGCGAAATAAGTGAATCTTTTCTATAGCCATGTTCATACAGTGGACTTTAGGCAACTAACAAAAAGAAATAGGCAGAGAAAGGTGACATAGAGCAGAGTGAGTTCACTATCAAAGTCTCGGCGATGTCTGCTCAGAGTGAGATTTACTCCTTTCTCAAGGGAAAGCCAGGTTGGTACTTCATGCTTGTGGGAAAGAACTCCTGACATGGAGAGATGCTGCTCATTTTGCTCTTAGTCCTCCAACTTCAACCATAACCGCAGGAGGAAAGTGGCCACAGATGAGAATGAAATCACTTTTCACATAAAATTGGATTAAGGAGTCCTGCTTCCCTCCTTAAAGTACTCCTTGAAAAAAAAAAAAGGACACTTTCCTGTTGAGGATCTTACAAATTATTGCCTTTAATGGATCTTGCCCCATAAAGTGCACTGTGCTTGAACTCCAAACTTGTGCCATGCCTTGGTGAGTATTTTATGAATTGTAAAATTGAAAAGTAAGTTAAGATGCAAAAGTGGCTGCTGGCTCTTCCATCTGATAAATCTTATTTGGGATTAGAATGTAATATTCCCTTTAAGACCTCTTTTTTTTTTAATGGAGTTTAACTGAATACCGATAAAAATTTTAAAAATTCTATCCTGTGTCTTTGCTTCTTCATTGTTAACTATATATATTAATTTAGCTGTGCAAATTTCCTTTCTTCTAAATGATTTCAGGTTTTCTGTAAATGTCAGCATCAGATTTCACTGTTTTCTAATTTTCACATATTGTACCATGACTGATAATGTGCTTGGAGATATATTCTAAAATAGATGTTAATCTGCCTGGCCAATGTGGTTGAGGGCTGTCCCATGCACCAAGACGTCACCAGTTCGATTCCTGATCAAGGCACATGACCTGGTTGTGGGCTCAATCTCCAGTAGGGGGTGAGCAGGAGGCAGCTGATCAATGATTCTCTCAGGGATGTTTCTATATCTCCCTCTCTCTTCTTCTCTCTCTTTAAAATCAATAAAAACATATTTAAGAAATAAAATAGATGTTAACCAGGATAGGACCAATTTCTGGACTGGAAGAGTAAAGGCCTTGATGAACTCTCCTTCTAAAACAAAACAAAACACAAGCAAAATAACTAAAATCAATCATTTCAGAACTCTGGCAATTAACCAAAGTACCAGAATGAACTGAAGACTGTTCATACAAAAGAAATTACTAAACTTTGGTCAGACAGCAGGGTCTGTGATGCTTAAAGTTGGGACTATTCTCATCTCTCACTTCCTCCACAGCTTAGTGGTGTAGCAGGCAAAAGCCAGCAGCACCTCAGAGAATGGAAAGTTTGCACTGCTTTAGATCTTCATTAATAACATTATACCCTGTGCAGAGCCAATATTTGTCTGAAATGTAAGCTCCCTGCGATATTTCTATGCTTAGATGGCTATCTGGATATCTCAGAGCAGCTCAGTGGTTGCTGGAGGAATCTGATACCAGAGTTGTTACACACAGCTCTATTTGTAACAAACAAACAAACAAACAAACAAACAAACACCAGGAATGTGAAGAAACAGGAAAGTGAGTCTGCATACAACAGAAAATGTCCTGGAGGGGGAATGATTTTGGACTTAGGCAAAGACTTTACATAAGCTATTATAATTATTCAGAGAACGATAAAGAATTAAAAGAAAGTATGAAAATGATACAGGCAATAAGTGCATAGATATTATAAAAGGCTGTATAAAATTCAGTTTTGTTTGTAATTTTTTTCTTCTCTAATCATCTGTTTTTTAAAGACAACTGCAAACAATAAACATAAAACTTTGCTAACGGGCTTATAATATAGGGTATTCCCCCAAAATGTATATTCACACTTTGAGTAATTATAAAGGCAGTGTTTATTAAAATACATTTCACTTTCAAAATTGAGCTATCAACTATTTAAGTGTGTGTACATTTTTTGGGGGATACCCTGTATATACAGATGTTCATTTGTACAAAGGACAGAGTAGGAAAGAGAGTATTTTAGAAGTTTTTGCATATTATTGAAATTAAGTTAGTATTAATCAAGTAGATTGTTTTAAATTTAACTGTTTTAGAATAATTATAATTTCTAAAGCAGAAGATCTCAACTTTTTTTTTGCTTATTTAGAGAAATACCATTGACATGTATGTATGAGCTTTTAAAAGCATATATTCCAGCTTGATTCTGCTCCTGCACCTACTACTAAAGCTCAACTTTGTAGAATTCAGTAACATTAATGATATACCCAACATGTATGTGTATGTGTGTACACAACTGCCTGCAGCCAGGACTGTGCCTTCATTTATTTTCATTTCTAGACAAAGAGATTTATGAACAACCACTTGCTTGGTGGTTCTTGTGGTAGAGAATCAATATGCTTAGTTGCTGTAGCTAGAGATGAAGCCGTTCCTTTTAACTAGCCCACATGGCTCAGTGAGGAATTTAGTGAAGTCCTTTTGGACAACTCAGGATTTGCTCTAATAGATGTTCTTACAGAAATTCAGCAGATGAGAAAATAGAGATCCAGACAGGTTCACATTTACGTCACTCAGTTGTAAATGCTGCTGTGTGCCAATCAAATAAAAGGTGTGAGACTGGTTTATATTTTTCTTATCTGGCTAAATGGAACATTAGTTCATCTTTATCTTTATGGGTTTGAATGCTTCTCTGACTGTTTTCATGATGCAGCTGAATTTGTGCTAAACGCTAGTCTTTATTTCTTTCTGAATGACAACAGTTGCTTTAAAAATGGCCCTGTAACTAGAGCGTGCCCAGTGCCTCCCCTCCTTGTCCTCCTCCTGGGACCCAGTGCATCTGAGGTAACAATGCTTATATAGGTTTTATTCTTCTGCTGAAAATCTAGCAACCAGTTTTCCTTCCAATTAAAAGTCACATTATTTAAACTTTTAAAATTTAATTTTCTTAATACAAGACTATACAAAGATACAGTATTAAATCATATTCTAACACCTAACTATATAGTGTGCTTTAATATAATAATGTGAGATAGCCTTAAATAGTGCTATCTACACTAATAAAAGAGAAACATGGTAATTAGCGTACGGCCGCTACCCTTTTCATTGGCTAATCAGCATATCCTTATGCAAATTCAGTGCCGGCAGCCAGGCACTGAAGCGAGCATGAGGCTTGCTTGCTTCAGTGACTGTGGACTCCAACGTTCCCCGCCTCACTTGCCCGCCTCTCAGCTGCAACTCTAAGCAACTATGTACTATGTTGCAAATAAGAAGCTAAACAAAACCCCAGAAACCGGCTGTCAGTCAGCCCTGGACCC
>NW_005882309.1:0-5232 GCF_000147115.1 Myotis lucifugus | reverse complement strand
CCGCCCGCCCCCGCCCCAATCGTGGCTATGGCAGCTCCATCCTTCCAACTGCTCAGGCCAAAAACTTTTTCTCTTTTTCTCTCCCGAGGCCCCATCCATATACAAACACCATTGGTTCTGCCTTCAAACTAATCCAACACCCAACCTCTTCTGTCCGCCTCCCCGGCCCCCGCCTGGTCCAACCATCATCTCCCACCTGAACCATGGCAGGTGCCTCCTCACTGGCTTCCTGCTTCCACCCTGCCCCTCAGTCTGTCCTCCACCAGAGCCTCAGGTCCAACTGAAATACATGTCAGTTATGCTACAGGGAAGAAGCCAGTCGCAAAGGACCACATGTCACGTGACCCACTTATATGAAATGTCCAAAATAGGCAAATCTACAGAGACAGAAAGTAGATTAGTGGTTGCCTAGGGCAGGGTGGAGATGGGGGAATGGGGAGGGGGGTGATGGCTAAGAGGTGCAGGGTTTCTTTTTCTTTTTTTTTTTTAAAATAGATTTTACTGATTTCTTACAGAGAGGAAGGGAGAGGGATAGAGAGTTAGAAACATCAATGAAAGAGTGAGAGAGAAACATCGATCAGCTGCCTCCTGCACACTCCCTATTGGGTATGTGCCTGCAACCAAGGAACATGCCCTTGACCGGAATCGAACCTGGGACCCTTGAGTCCGCAGGCCGACGCTCTACCCATTGAGCCAAACCAGTTAGGGCCAGGATTTCTTTTTCAAGTGATGAAAAGTACCTGAAATTGATTGTGATGGTTGCAGACTCTGTGTATATAGGAAAAGCCACGGAATTGCAGACTTGAGGTGGGCGGGTTATACTGTAGGGGAATTCTAGCTTAATGAAGACGTTAAAAAACACAAGTCAGATGTCTTTCGCAGCTCAACGCCTCGTGGCTTTCGTCTCAGAGGAAGGAAAGTCCTCAAAGACCCCAAGTTTCTGCGTGATCTGCCCCCACGGCCTCCCTGACCTCATCTCCCTCCCCGGTCTGTACCTTGTTCATTTGGCTCCACTACCTTGGCCTTCTTATTGATCCTCACACTAGGATGCTCCTGCATCCAGGCCTTTGCATTTGCTATTCCTTGGCCTGGAAAGGTCTTTCCCCAGACACACCTGCCTGGCCCCCTCCCTCCCCTCCTCAGGCCTCCGCTCAAAGGTGGCCTCCTTGGGAAGACATTCCTTGATATCGTCCCTCTTAAATAGCTCCCATCCCTGTCCTTTTGTCTCCTGGCCAGGCCCTGTCCTCCTGCGCTATTTCAGAGTCCTCCCAGCCATTCTCTGGGATAGGTGCTATCAGTATCATCCCATCTTACAGATAAGGCGACTGAGGCCCAGAGAGGTCACAGATCTGGCGAATGGTGGAAGAGGGAGTGGAACCCAGGAAGGTTCCAGAGCCCACACTTTTATCCACTCCCTGGGCAGCGGCTGTGGGCCTGAGGGTGGCAAGTCTCACTCAGAAGGACATGAGAACTGCAGCCACTTGAAAATACGGCTTTTCGTCTACTGACTACGAGGCACAGAAAGTGGCCCACTCCCCACACCCACAGGGCTCATGGAGGCACCATCACACCAGAGTTAAAATCCTATTTGCCAACGTTGAGCCTCAGTGTCCCTACCTGTAACTGGATGTGTGTGAGTGCCTGGGACCAAGGGCCCCAGTAACAGATCATCTTCCTGAGGGCCATTCCTAGGAGTCACTGACTCACCTCTGGCACATGCTTAAGTGCCTGACACACAGTGAATTCTCCATGTTGTTACTGTTTTTTCAAACATTAGGTCAGAGAGAAATGGTCCTAATTCTCTCTCAGTGTCAATAAAGACACCTCAGGCAGCCCCAGGCTGTTTCAGTCCTTCAGTTCCTCTTTTGAGTTTTACACTGTGGGTCTTCTGTGTACTATTGTAATCAAGGAGCTTTAAGCACCTTCCTGCACATTCCTGCCTCAGGGCCTTGCACGTGCTGTTCCCTCTAGCTGGATGGAGTGCTGTCCTCAGCTATTCATCCACTTGGCTCAATCTCTCTATGCAGGTTACTGTTCAAGGTTTACCTCCTCAGAGAAGCTGACCCTTCCTACCCTGTCTAAAGCAGCCCTCCTTCCATCACTCACTATCCTCTTAATGCCTTTTAAAAAATATATATATTTTATTGATTTTTTTACAGAGAGGAAGGGAGAGGGATAGAGAGTTAGAAACATTGATGAGAGAGAACCATCGATCAGCTGCCTCCTGCACATCTCCTACTGGGGATGTGCCCGCAACCCAGGTACACGCCCTTGACTGGAATCGAACCTGGGACCTTTCAGTCTGCAGGCTGACGCTCTATCCACTGAGCCAAACCAGTTAGGGCTTAATGCCTTTTTTTGTTTTTTTTTTTTAAGTTTTTATAACCTCCTATATATGATCCATGTTGGATTGTTTGTGGTCTGTCTCCCATAATTAGAACGTCAGCTTCATAAGAGAAGGGAAACTGCCTTTCTGCACAGTATTCCCCGCATCTACAACAGTGCCTGCCTCAGAAAGGTACTCAATAAACATTTGTTGAATGAATGAATGAAGGGGCTGCATAGGTTTTGAAAAAATAAGTTTACCGTGTCTGCTCCAGTTCAACGGGGCCATTTCACAGATGGAAACACTGAGTTTTCATTCACACTGAGAATAAGAGTCCCAAGTGACTGTGTCTCTCTCCTGCTCGACACTTTTATGACTTCTAAATGCCCTCAAGATAAAGTCCACCCCCTAGCCGGTTTGGCTCAGTGGATAGAGCATCGGCCTGCGGACTGAAGGGTCCGAGGTTTGATTCCGGCCAAGGGCACACGCCTGGGTTTCGGGCTCGATCCCCAGTGCAGGAGGCAGCCAATCAATGATTCTCTTTTATCATTGATGTTTCTATCTCTTCCTCTTCCTTCCTCTCTGAAATCAATAAAGAAATATATTAAAAAAAAGAAAAAAGAAAAAAAGATAAAACCCAAAGCCTGGCCTTCACTTGTAAGCCATGTGTGACCCAATTCTGGCATCCTCATTAACTTTCCGTCACACTAATTGTTGTTATTGCCAGGCAATCTAGCCCAATTGCTAAGTGCATGGACTGTGAGCTGGACACACGTGTATTCCAGATTTACCTCTACTACTTACTTGCTGTGTGACCTTGGGTAGGTGAAGGAATCTCTTTGAATCACAGATCCTGAACTGCTTTGTTTGATCATGTCCCTCCCTTCCTCAAAACCCTTCCGTGGCTTCCCAAAGCACTTCAGGATAATATTCGAACTCCTCAATCCAGCCTAAAGGCCCTGCAGGGTCTGGTCTTTGCTGACCTCTCAAACCTCATCTCAAAACATTTCCTTTCTTCAATCTTTCCACTCTCCTGCTCCCCTCTCCAACTGGGAGACTTCAATTTTCTAAACTGGTCAAGCTTTCTTGCTTCCAAGCCACTGTACATGCTGTTCCTTCTACCAGGAACACTTTCCTAGCGCTTCATCCTCACTTTATGTCTCAGCTCTGATTTCTCCTCCTCCAGGAAGCCCTCCTTGACTTCCCAGGGTAGGTCAGCTGGGAGTCATCACTGTCTATGAGTCTGTCTTCCCCACTGGACTATGAGCCCCAGGAGGGCAGGGCTGAGGATTCCTCAGTCACAGATAGAAACGCTGAGGTTTGGTTCACACTAAGAACAAAGGTCCAGATTATTGTGTTTCTTTCTTGCTTAAGACTCCCAAATGCTGGCCCTGGCCAGATAGCTCAATTGGTTAGAGCACCATCTTGATACACCAAGGTTGTCGGTTCAAACCCTGGTCAGGGCACATACAAGAATTAATGAATGAATTCATAAATAAGTGGAACAACAAATCAATCTCTCTCTCTCTCTCAAAATCAATAAATAAAATTTAAAAAAAGACTCCCAAATGCCCTCAAGATGAAGTCCAAAGTCTGACCTTCAGTGTGTCCCCAACACCACCCACCATAGGACAGTGCCTGAGGAATAGCTATATAAGAAATAATAACCTAGACTCAAGGCTAAGTGGAAAATCGTGTACTCAGCTCTCTACATCTCCTCGATTCGGCATGACCTTGGGGGTTACCAAACCTCGGTGAGACTTTGACTTATAAAATAGTGAAGCAGTCCGTACCTCACAGCATTGGCAGTTATATCAGAAGCTAATAATGAATGTTCAAGAGGCCATGTTGTAAGCAATTTATGCATATTAATTCACTTAATCTTTAGCAACCTTTGGGTAGCAACTACTTTTTATCCCCATTTTACAGATGCAGAAACTGATCTGCAGTAACTTACCCGAAATGACAGAGCTGAGTGGCAAAGTTGTGATTGGAGCCCAGTCTGCCTCCAGAGTCACTGCCCTACAAGACGTTTAATTGAAATGATGCCTGGCCCTAGCTGGTTGGCTCAGTGGATAGAGCATTGGCCCGCGGACCAAAGGGTCCCTGGTTGGATTCGGTCAAGGGCAGGAGCTGTGGGCTCGATCCCCAGGAGGCAGCCAATCAATGATTCTCTCTCATCACTGATGTTTCTAACTCTCTCCCTCTCCCTTCCTCTCTGAAATCAATAAAAATATATTTTTAAAAAGATTCGATCACAAAATTAAAAAAAAAGAAGAAAAGAAATGATGCCTGAGCTGATGACTCTGGGTGTGGACTTTGGGGCCAGGCCTCCTAGGTCTGGGTTCTGGTTCCGGACTCTGACAGTCACTAGCGGTGGAACCCGAGGCAAATCATTTCACTTTTCTGAGCCTCAGTTTCCCCAGGTTTAAAATTGGGATAATGACAGCATCCCCCTAGCAGGGTTGTAGTGAGAAGCTGATGAGCCACCTAGAGGGCTTGGACCAGTGCCAGGCACACAGCAGACTCTTGCTACCGTGATGCTTAAGGAACTCACCTGCCCCTCGGTCTTCCCTGCGGTCCTCGGACAACACATAGCGTTGGGTGTAGGCACTTGGGGCCAGTGGCTGTGAGGGGGGCGCCGCTGGGGGCTGCTCCGCCCCTGCACCAGCGCCTGGCCCCACCACACCCGGCCCGAGGATGGCAAAAATGGTCTCCTCCTCGGCAGAGAAGGCGTCCTCGGCGGTGGCCCCAGCGCCCTGCGTGGAGTGCGGCACGCGGGCCAGCTTCTCCTTGGTGCGGCGCTTGAAGTCGTTCCAGCGCTTCTGCACCTCCTGGCCGGTGCGCTTCCAGCTGGTGATGCCGTTGATCTTGGCCGCGTTACCGTCCCACACGCGCCGCCGCTC
>NW_005882308.1:0-5232 GCF_000147115.1 Myotis lucifugus | reverse complement strand
ATAGCCAAGTAATTGTAGGATGATTCTTCATATTTCATTATATGAGAAATTACAAAAACATATCAGATGTTTGTATTTAGAGCAGAGTGAATGACACTCCTTCCTGGAAGAGAATATTTTATTATTCTGTGCACTGATGTTTTAATTCTTCTAGAACAGTCACAATAAAAACACCCAGATCTGAAAACTGTGGATGTGTTTGGTGGGGTGGTACTAGAGGAGGGATTGTTGTAATGCTATTCTTCCTCACTCCAGGGAACTAAGAACTGGGAAAATTCTGGTAACAGTGTTTACCTGAAGCACTGAGATTCTGACTCAAGTTCAAAAGGCAGGCCTGCCCTGGTCCCTGGGATCAGGTGTATCTCTTGCTAACAAGGTCTCCTGATATTCTGATGTTGGCCAGCATCACATGTCTAAGACTAGAAAGCACTGGAAAATATGAGATGCCAGTGAGATTCACTCTATCAGTCTGTCTTAGGTCTTGGTCTCTCTATTCACATGCTAGTTGAAGAACCCTAAGCTGATCAGTTGTTCATTTGCTAAATATTTATTTCAACACACATTTATTATGCACTTATAATATTCCAGACACTTTTGGTCCACACTGTAAATCTCAATGAGAAAAGCTAACTTCAACTGGTAACCAATGGAAATACTCACATTCTGAGTGATCACAATATGTGGAGACTAGAAGGTTCTTCCTTGAGTCTTAAGCATATGCCATGCATTTGCAGTTTATTTTCATATATATATTCTTCACCAAGGATAACTGGGGGATGGTGTGTGAGTAGGGGGCTATATTTGTAACCAAGCCATGGCTCTTCCCTTAAGATAATGCTATAGATCAAAGTACCAATCAGTGCCTATGGGTCGGTTCAAGTGAATCTGCTAAATTCACACAGATCTCAAGAGCGGGCTTCCAGATGCAGTTGCGCAAGTTATGCATCATAGTCAAAAGGCAGAAATCTAAGCAGCTCAGTGTCTGCGTGGACATGCCTGGTGTCTCCCAGGGAAAGGTCAGGATTTCTGGAACTCACCAGCTTATAAATATGATTTAAGTCAAAAGACTGGATAAGATCACCTGGGAGAAACTGTTGAATGGAAAGAAGCCCTAGGAGCCTGCCCTGATGAACTCCAACATTTTAAGTTTAGAACAAAAAGGAAGGGTCAGCAATAATCTTTATATGGAGCAACCGGAGTGGTGGAGACCACCAGCAGTGTTGTAGAGCTGTTCGTTGTAAACAGAAAGGTCAGCAGTGCCCAATACTGAAAAGAGGGAGAGCTGGCTTCAAATCCACTTCTGCCCACACATGCTCTTGAGAAAACCACACCACCTCTCACTAAATGCATATAAAGATATCCAGTAGCTTTGAACCTTGCACTCAGGGATGGAATCTGGTCGGCTTCCCTCTTCCATCTTTCTAGGCGGTCTCAGAAATGCTATGCACAATACTTTGTTCTCCAATGAATGCAGTGAATGAAACTGGAAGCTAAAAGACAAAGTCTTTCCATATGAAGGAAATAATTTGAAAAGTATATTTTCAACTTTCCCCACAACCCTTTCTATGTTTAAATGAACTACTAGGAAAATGTTGAGAAGGAAGCTTTGTAAGAGGAAGAAAATTCTAGTACTGATATAACAGTAAGCGGCCAGGCTCTGTAAAATAGCCACACGCCCTCAGAGACTTTAAAAACACAGGCTTCAGTGCCTCATCAGAAGCTGAGGTGGTTACTCTAGATTTCTAAAACTCCTTTAAATTCCAACCTCTGTTTTCATAAGTGGCAGTTAGATTTGTGTTCCATAAATATACTTATAATTGCAACCCAGGGCCCAGTTACACATGTTTTCCTGATGCCTAGACAACTGATTGATCTGCTCAATTCTGTCTTTCTTAAAAAGTGAAAGGCTTGTCATTATGTTCACATGTGCATGCGCCCATGGGCACGCGTGCACCCACACAGAGAAAATGCCTGCTTGACTTTTCAGCAGTTCTATTCATGTGGTTTTGACATTTAGGTATAATTTAATGTGGAGAATAGACACATCTTATGAAATTTAATTTACCCATGTTTGTAAATGGTATTCCTACCACAATACACATATTTCTTAGATGTGTAAAGTTGATATTGATCTTGATCTTTATTAAATCTATTTATGTAGCTGTGATGAAGATCATAGGTGAAATCTGCTAGCTATATATTTTGGTTTTAAGAATTTAACAATAATCTTCTCAAAAAAATATAAAAATTTTAGTCCTGGCCTGGTTACTCAGTTGATTGGAGTGTCATCCCATACACCAAAAGTTTGTAGATTTAATTCCCAGTCAGGCACATTCTTTGGTGAGTGTTCAGTCCCTGGTCGAGGCGCATATGGGGAGGCAACCGATCACATCGATATTTCTGCCCCACTCTCTTGCAGAGAGGAAGGGAGAGGGAGAGAGAGATAGAAACATCAATGGTGAGAGAGAATCATTGATTGGCTACCTCCACATGGCCCCTACTGGGCATGTGCCCTTGACAGGAATCAAACCTGGGACCTTCAGGCCACAGGCCCACGCTCTATCCACTGAGCCAAACCAGCTAGGGTTGGAAATTTATTTTTTAATTAATTAAAAGAGGGCCTTTTATTACTCCTAATATTGTAAAAATTGACCTCTATGAATAAACTCAAATATGTAACTAAAACATAAATGAGGTCAGGTTGTTACAAATGAGAAAATTAATCATTTTGGGTTGGCTAAAACATTTAAGAAAGCATATGGGGATATAACTTATTGGTACTTTAGAAAAAATGGGTAGAAATAATACGGTATACATATTATATGAGTATAGAGTGCCACCATACTAGTAGGGTTGCTATTTTTAGCAAGCAAAAAAACAAAGAATGCTACACTATTTCAGAGATACAAAAAAATACCTTTTTAGTATAAAATGTCCAAAATGTTACATGGGACATACTTATACTAAAAATATATTCTTTTGTTCTTTTGTTTTTTTGTTAATCCTTACCTGAGGATATTTTTCCCTTGATTTTTAAGAAGAGTGGGAGAGAGGGAAAAACAGAGAGAAACATCGATGTGAGAGAAACACATCGATTGGTTGCCTCCTGCACAAGCCCTGACCAGGGCCTGGGCCGGAGAAGAGCCTGCAACCAAGGTACAGTGGGGCCTTGACTTATGAGTGTCCTAACTAACGAGTTTTTTGAGATATGGGCCGTCTCTCGGCCAATTTTTTGCTTTGAGTTGCGAGCTAAAATTCGGGTTACGAGCCAGCTTCAGATACCCCACCGCTAGTTGGCACAGCGAATGTCACAGTGAACACCATAACATCAGCTCAGCATCACGTGTCATTGTAATGGTGAAAATTGATTTGACATACGAGTAATTTGAGTTACGATCTCCGTCACGGAACGAATTAAACTCCTAAGTCAAGGCCCCACTGTATGTGCCCTTGTCCAGGATTGAACCTGGGACCCTTTGGTCCGCAGGCTGACACTCTATCCACTGAGCCAAACTGGCTAGGGCATTCTCATTTTTTGTCTAAAATTTAAATGTAATTGGGCATTCTTTGTTTTATATGGCAACCCTACGTACTAGGAAAGGATGTTGAATTAATTTTTAAAAGCTGATTACTCTAATAATTTAATTATTCTGTAATTAAGGAAACATAAAGGATTAACTATTTCTGAGATATTTTTAAAGGAAGCTTGGAATGTAATATTTTCTAATATGTTAAACTAAACAGGAAGTTTTATTTTGCTTTTTTAACTTCAGTTTTCTATTGCCATTGAGCTTACAGTGTGTATTTATTTTGAAATAAAAATTCACATGGTAAATAAATGCCACAGATATATACCAAGGATCAATGCTTTAAAAGTATTTATTCAGTATAAAATGTCAAAGCAGCTTTTAATACTTACAAATTTATAACATGTAAATTGGAAATTTTTTACATTTTAGCTAGCTTTAATATATCCATTGTATAATAAATTTAGAGAATAAGAAATTATGACTCATTTTACCAGCGTTTTAAAATTTCTTTAGTGTTTTCATTTTTATATAATGTAGTTGAAAGGAAGAAAAGCAGAATTGACAGTATTTTCTAATCAAACTGCTTTAATTATGTAGACAATGTCAGTGTAACAAGTCTGCACATTTATAATGCTCTTTTCAACACCGTAGAGCTTGTGATATTCAACAGTCATGAAATCTGGAGTGACATATGTGATCTCTCAGAATTTTCTATGAAGCTTGTGAATAGAGAATTCAACATTAACACATCTCAATTATAATGGTTATAAATAGATAAAATGTCTCAAAACTTGCTATATGTGACACACTCAGCTAAGCACTTTTTAAACATTACCTTTCGCATTGCCCTGTATAGGAAAGTTAAGACATTAATTGTTTTAAAATTAGCATTAGTATCTTTTTTTATTTTTTTTTTTAATATTTTTTTATTTTTCGCTTAAGGTATTACAAAGGGTATTACATAAGTGTCCTTTTTTTCCCCCCCGCCCTTGACACACCCCTACCCTCCCTTACCCCCCAGTGTCTTATGTCCATTAGTTATGCTTATATGCATGCATACAAGTCCTTCGGTTGATCTCTTACTCCCCTCCCTCCTGCCCCCCAACTCTCTCTGGCCTTCCCACTGCAGTTTGGCAATCAGTTTGAGGCAGCTCTGCCTCTGTATCTATTATTGTTCAAAAGTTTGTAATGGTCTTTATTATCCATGAATGAGTGAGATCATGTGGTATTTTTCCTTCATTGACTGGCTTGTTTCACTTAGCATAATGCTCTCCAGTTCCATCCATGATGTTGCAAATGGTAGGAGTTCCTTCTTTTTAACAGCAGCATAGTATTCCATCGTGTAGATGTACCACAGTTTTCTAATCCATTCATCTACTGATGGGCACTTAGGCTGTTTCCAGATCTTAGCTATGGTGAATTGTGCTGCTACGAACATCTGGTTACATATATCCTTTCTGATAGGTGTTTCTGGTTTCTTGGGATATATTCCTAGTAGTGGGATCACAGGGTCAAATGGGAGTTCCATTTCCAATTTTTTGAGGAACCTCCATACTGCCTTCCATAGTGGCTGCACCAGTCTGCATTCCCACCAGCAGTGCACAAGTGTTCCTTTTTCTCCACATCCTCTCCAGCACTTGTCGTTTGTTGATTTGTTGATGCCCGCCATTGTGACAGGTGTGAGATGGTACCTCATTGTTGT
>NW_005882307.1:0-5234 GCF_000147115.1 Myotis lucifugus | reverse complement strand
GCTTTTAAAAGAAACTCCTAGATCTTCCTGAATCACGTGAGAGGGCGTCGGACACCCATGAGGAAAGGGTGGTGCTCTCCTCGGACTCCCCATAATATCACTTAATAAACTCCCCTAAATGTATTTGACACCTGTATTCACACGTATTACTACCCTTATTTTAAAGCGGCTCGCGTTAATCCGACGCAAACAGGTTTCTCCACGTGGGATAGATGGAGTCTACCGTTTATCATTTTACCTCCAGCCAAACCCTTGGCCTTTCTAAAGACACTACTGAATTTCTCTAAGAATACAAGCTATAGAGCTCAAACCACTATGTGATGGTGGTTCCTACTCTTAGATTCCACACAAATAGACAGTGAACTAGTCCATAAAGGTGTGTGGAACACTTGAATTACTGGTAAATAGATCCTTAATTTAAGCCGGCCAAGGTAAATCCACTGAAAAGAGGTTCTAACAGCTGGGAAATGACGAGTATACAGTTTAAAGTTTTAACACCAGTCAAATCTAGGGCGTTCTAAAGAAACTCCTGAAATTCTTTCAGAATACAAGCTAAGAGAGCTCAGAACACTATGTGAATGTGTTTCCTACTCTTAGAATTCACAATAATATACATTATAATAGTCCATCAATTTAAATGGACCACTTGGATTACAAGTTATTACTACCTTAATTTAAAAGTGGCTGCGTTAATACAAGGAAAACAGGTTCACCCAGCTGGGATATGATGAGTATACAGTTTACTGTTTTAACTTCAGTCAAACCTGTGGCCTTTATAAAGAAACTACTGAAATTCTTTAAGAATACAAGCTATTACAGCTCAAAACACTATGTGAATATGGTTCCTACTCTTAGAATTCACAAGAATAGAGAGTGAAACAGTCCATAAATGTGTGTGGAACACTTTGAATTACTGGTAAAAAGAACCTTAATATAAGACGGGCAAGGTAAATACACTGAAAAGAAGTTCTAACAGCTGGGAAATGACGAGTATACAGTTTAAAGTTTTAACACCAGTCAAATCTAGGGCATTCTAAGAAACTCCTGAAATTCTTTCAGAATACAAGCTAAGAGAGCTCATAACATTATGTGAATGTGGTTCCTTCCCTTAGAATTCACAATAATATATATTATAATAGACCATAAATGTATATGGAACACTTGAATTACAAGTTATTAGTACCTTAATTTAAAACGGGCAGCGTAAATTCAATGAAAACAGGTTCACACAGCTGGGAAATGACGATTATACGGTTTACAGTTTTAACTTCAGTCAAACCTGTGGCCTATCTAAAGAAACTACTGAAATTCTTTCAGAATACAAGCTAAGAGAGCTCGGCACACTATTTGAATGTGTTTCCTACTCTTAGATTTCACAATAATAGAAACTGAAATAGTCCATAAATATATATGGAACACTTGAATTACAAGTTATTACTACCATAATTTAAAATTGGCTGCGTTAATACAAGGAAAACAGGTTCATCCAGCTGGGATATGACGAGTATACTGTTTACTGTTATAACTTCAGTCAAACCTGTGGCCTATCTAAAGAAACTACTGAAATTCGTTCAGAATACAAGCTAAAAGAGCTCAAAACACTATGTGAATGTGGTTCCTACTCTTAGAATTCACAATAATAGACAGTGAAACAGTCCATAAATATGTGTGGAACACTTGAATTACTGGTAAAAAGAACCTTAATATAAGACGGGCAAGGTAAATACACTGAAAAAAAGTTCTAACAGCTGGGAAATGACGAGTATACAGTTTAAAGTTTTAACACCAGTCAAATCTAGGGCGTTCTAAAGAAACTCCTGAAATTCTTTCAGAATACAAGCTAAGAGAGCTCAGAACACTATGTGAATGTGTTTCCTACTCTTAGAATTCACAATAATATACATTATATTAGTCCATCAATTTATATGGAACACTTCAATTACAAGTTATTACTACCTTAATTTAAAACTGGCTGCGTTAATACAAGGTAAACAGGTTCACCAAGCTGGGATATGACTAGAATACTGTTTACTGTTTTAACTTCAGTCAAATCTAGTGCGTTCTAAAGAAACTCCTGAAATTCTTTCAGAATTCAAGCTAAGAGATCTCGAACACTATGTGAATGTGTTTCCTACTCTTAGAATTCACAGTAATAATCACTGAAATTGTCCATAAATGTATATGGAACACGTGAATTACAAGTTATTACTACCTTAATTTAAAACGGGCAGCGTAAATTCAATGAAAACAGGTTCACACAGCTGGGAAATGACGAGTATACGGTTTACAGTTTTAACTTCAGTCAAACCTG
The DNA here is from genome assembly GCF_000147115.1 of Myotis lucifugus. Classification (NCBI taxonomy): domain Eukaryota; kingdom Metazoa; phylum Chordata; class Mammalia; order Chiroptera; family Vespertilionidae; genus Myotis; species Myotis lucifugus. The sequence goes on along the minus strand of NW_005882307.1, from coordinate 2,923 downwards.
TGGCCTTTCTAAAGAAACTACTGAAATTCTTTCAGAATACACGCTAACAGAGCTCAAAACACTATGTGAATGTGGTTCCTACTATTAGAATTCACAAGAATAGACAGTGAAACAGTCCATAAATGTGTATGGAACCCTTGAATTACTGGTAAAAAGAACCTAAATATAAGACGGGTAAGGTAAATACACTGAAAAGAAGTTCTAACAGCTGGGAAATGATGAGTATACTGTTTACAGTTTTAACTCCAGTCAAATCTAGGGCGTTCTAAAGAAACTCCTAAAACACATTCAGATTAAAAGCTAAGAGATCTCGAACACTATGTGAATGTGGTTCCTATTCTTAGAATTCACAATAATATACATTATAATAGTCCCTCAATTTATATGGAACACTTGAATTACAAGTTATTACTACCTTAATTTAAAACTGGCTGCGTTAATACAAGGAAAACAGGTTCACACAGCTGTGAAATGATGAGTATACGGTTTACAGTTTTAACTTCAGTCAAACCTGTGGCCTTTCTAAAGAAACTACTGAAATTCTGTAAGAATACAATCTAATAGAGCTCAAAACACTATGTGAATGTGGTTCCTACTCTTAGAATTCACAATAATAGAGAGTGAAACAGTCCATAAATGTGTGTGGAACACTTGAATTACTGGTAAAAACAACCTAAATATAAGACGGGCAAGGTAAATACACTGAAAAGAAGTTCTAACAGCTGGGAAATTACGAGTATACAGTTTAAAGTTTTAACACCAGGCAAATCTAGGGCGTTCTAAAGAAACTCCTGAAATTCTTTCAGAATTCAAGCTAAGAGAGCTCAGAACACTATGTGAATGTGTTTCCTACTCTTAGAATTCACACTAATATACATTATAATAGTCCATCAATTTATATGGAACACTTGAATTACAAGTTATTACTACCTTAATTTAAAACTGGCTGCGTTAATACAAGAAAAACAGGTTCACACTTATGGCAAATGGCGAGTATGCTGTTTACAGTTTTAACTCCAGTGAATCCTATGGAGTTTTTAAAGAAACTACTGAAATTCTTTCAGAATACAAGCTAAGAGAGCTCCGCATACTATGTGAATGTGTTTCCTACTCTTAAAATCCACAATAATAGACACTGAAATAGTCCATAAATGTATATGAAACCCTTGAATTACAAGTTATTACTACCTTAATTTAAACCAGACAGCGTAAATTCAATGAAAAAAGGTTCACACAGCTGGGAAATGACGATTATATGGTTTACAGTTTTAACTTCAGTCAAACCTGTGGCCTTTCTAAAGAAACTACTGAAATTCTTTAAGAATACAAGCTAACAGAGTTTAAAACACTATGTGAATGTGGTTCCTACTCTTAGTATTCACAAGAATAGACAGTGAAACAGTCCATAAATGTGTGTGGAACACTTGAATTACTGGTAAAAAGAACCTTAATATAAGACGGGCAAGGTAAATACACTGAAAAGTTCTAACAGCCGGGAAATGACGAGTATACTCTTTACAGTTTTAACTCCAGTCAATCCTATGGAATTTCTAAAGAAACTACAGAAAATCCTTAAGAATTCAAGCTAATAGAGCTCAATACACTATGTGAATGTTGCTACTGCTCTTAAAATTCACAATAATAGACACTTAAATGGTCCATCAATGTATATGGAACACTTGAATTACAAGTTGTTACTACCTTAATTTAAAACTGGCTTCGTTAATACAAGGAAAACAGGTTCACACAGCTGGGATATGACACGTATACTGTTTACATTTTTAACTTCAGCCAAACCTGTGGCCTTTCTAAAGAAACTACTGAAATTTTTAAGAATACAAGCTAACAGAGCTTAAAGCACTATGTGAATGTGGTTCCTACTCTTAGAATTCACAATAATATACATTATAATAGACTATAAATGTATATGGAACACTTGAATTACAAGTTATTACTACCTTTATTTAAAACATGCAGCTTAAATTCAATGTAAACAGGTTCACACAGCTGAGAAATGACGAATATACTGTGTACAGTTTTAACTTCAATCAAACCTGTGGCCTTTCTAAGGAAACTACTTAAATTCTTTCCGAATACAAGCTAACAGAGCTCAAAACACTATGTGAATGTGGTTCCTACTCTTAGAAATCACAATAATAGACACTGAAATAGTGTATCAATGTATATGGAACACTTGAATTACTGGTAAAAAGAATCTTAATATAAGATGGTCAAGGTAAATACACTGAAAAGAAGTTCTAACAGCTGGGAAATGACCAGTATACTGTTTACAGTTTTAACGCCAGTCAAATCTATGGCGTTTCTAAAGAAACTACTGAAATTATTTCAGAATACAAGCTAAGAGAGCTCAGAACACTATGTATATGTGGTTCCTACTCTTAGAATTCACAATAATATACATTATGATAGACTAAAATGTATTTGGAAAACTTGAATTAAAAGTTATTACTACCTTAATTTAAAACGGGCTGGGTAAATACAAGGAAAACAGGTTCACACATCTGGGAAATGACGAGTATACTGTTTACAGTTTTAACTCCACTCAAATCTATGGCGTTTCTAAAGAAACTACTGAAATTCTTTGAGAATACAAGCTAAGAGAGCTCACAACTCTATGTGAATGTGGTTCCTACTCTTAGAATTCACAATAATATACATTATAATAGTCCATAAATTTATATGGAACACTTGAATTACAAGTTATTACTACCTTAATTTAAAACTGGCTGCGTTAATACAAGGAAAACAGGTTCACACAGCTGGCATATGACGAGTATAGTGTTTCCAGTTTTAACTTCAGTCAAACCTGTGGCCTTTCTAAAAAAACTTCTGAAATTCTTTAAGAATACAAGCTAACATAGCTCAAAACCCTATGTGAATATTGTTCCTACTCTTAGAATTC
>NW_005882306.1:0-5234 GCF_000147115.1 Myotis lucifugus | reverse complement strand
TAGTTTGTGTAGTGCTTAAGCCCATTCCCCATGGGCCCAGGCTCCAGACCCGAAGTTTGACCTCCAAGCCCAGGGCCCCCCGCGGGCCCGCCCCCTTCTGGAGCCCCATCAGGGCCCCGCCCCCATTTGGGCGGAGCCACGGCCCAGGCTAGCAGGTATAAGAGTTCCCAGGCCAGTGGCCCCAGTCACTCAGCTGAGCTTCTTGGGCCAGAGCGCACACGCCTTGCGGCGCGCCCTTCCGCCCTGAAAGCCCCACCAAGCCCTGCCCCGCCAGCCCGCCAGCCCGCCAGCCCGCCAGCTCACAGGATCGTCCGCACCCCAAACCATGTCCCGCTGCAAGGCCGGCTGCAAGCCCCGCCGAGTAGACCCCGAGTCCACCGCCCACACCGACGACGACGAGATGGACATGGGGGACCCGGTCATCAACGTGAAGCCCGAGCCAAGTCCGTGGCCCCTACAGGCCGCGGGGCTGCAGCGGGGTTCTCCAAAGGAAGGGCCCGCACCAGGCCACCTGGAGGGCGAACCCCGCTCCTGCCCTACCCTGGTGCCCGCCGCCCCTACCCACCTCGCCCTCGGCTTGCAGAACCAGTTGGCGCCGTGGACTTCTCTGGTCCCTAATCCTCACGACCGCCTGCCCTGGACTGGCAAACACTCAGATACGTTGACCTTCGGCCTCTGCCTGCAGACCTCCCGGCTGAAGGCCATCAAGGCCATCGTGGACCAGAAGAAGCAGGGCTGTCAGCCCTCTCGAGGCCCCAGCCCTTGCCCAGACTCAGAACTCGAGAACCCGAAGGCTTTGACTTGCCTCCGCTGTGGCCGACAATTCACAGAGGCCTGGAAACTGCTGCGCCATGCCCAGTGGGACCACGGACTGTCCATCTACCGGACGCCATCTGAGGCCCCAGAGGCTCCGCTGCTGGGCCAGTCAGAGGTGGCTGCAGCCATGTCAGCAGTGGTGGGGCAGGAAGTGGAGGCCAAGGGCTCCCGGGCCAACAGCCTCCTCCGGCGGAGCCCCACCTGCCCTGTGTGCTTGAAGACCCTCAGCTCCTTCAGCAGCCTCAAGGTGCACATGCGCTCGCACACGGGCGAGCGGCCCTACGCCTGTGACCAGTGTTCTTACGCTTGTGCCCATAGCAGCAAGCTCAACCTCCACAAGAAGACCCACCGGCAGCTGCAGCCTCAGAGCCCCTACACGGCCAAGGCCAGTCAGGAACAGGCCTCAGCTGCGCCTCCAGAGCCAGCCGCCCATGCCGCTGCCCCAGCCAGGACTCTCCTGTGCAGCCCTGAAGGGGCTGGAGCTGCCCACACAGCAGGTGTGCAGGAACCTGGGGCTCCAGATGGTGGAGCTCAGGCTGGTCCTGGTGGGGACAGTTGGGGCAACGCCATCAAGGAAGAGGGAATCAACTCTGCCCAGATCCCAGAGAAGTTGCCTAAGAAGACTCCAAAGACACTGAGCTGTGAGTTCTGTGGGAAACGTTTCACCGACAGCAGCAACCTGACGGTGCACCGGAGCTCACACACCGGGGAGCGGCCCTATACCTGCGACCTCTGCTCCTTTGCCTGTGCCCAGAGGAGCAAGCTTAGCCGCCACCGCAGCATACACGGTCCTGGGCCCGGCGGTGCCTGCTTTGAGTGCCCCCACTGCCCTGTGCCCTTCCACCTGCGGGCCACCCTGGAAAGACACCTGTGGCAGAAGCACAGAATGCCCTTCCCCCCCTGCCGTCCCTGATACCACTGCCCATGTACCCGTTGATCATGTCCTGCTGGGAATGAATCCTCCCTCCCTGCCTCCCTCTACTTTGTAAAATATTAAAAAATAAAAAAATAAAGCAAACCTTTTTTCTCTGCCAAAGACACTGTCAAGAGAATAAAAAAAGCCCAGACTGCAAAGACATAGCTGATAAAAGACTGTTCTCTAAAATATACAAAAAGCTCTTAAAACTCAACCAGAAGACAAACGATCCAATTAAAAAATCGGGCAACAGATCTGAAATGACATCTCATCAAGGAAAATATACAAATGACAAATCAGCATACGAAAAGATGTTTAACATCATATGTCTTTAGAAAATAGCAAATTAAAACAATTATAAGATACACTATGCATCTATTACAGTGGCCCAAATCCAAAATAGTACCAACACCAAATGCTGATGAGAATATGGAGCAACAGGAATTCTCCTCAAATGCTGTGACAAGCCCCTAACCCTAGCACACATATGAGGTCAAGCTTTGAAACCCACATCAGTCTTCTGGCTGCTAGCCAGCATTCAGTGTTAATGAGACATCACTCACACAATTCTTATTAATTGCTTCCATATTTTATGCTCTGTCAAATTTTTCATTCATTTCAAGTGGGTGAGCAAAAATACAGATTTTTTTCTCACAGTTAATTTAATTTTATTTAATTAACCAATTTAAACAGTTTTGAAAGGTCAGTATGGCATATCATGAAAAACTACTCAGCAATAAAAAAATGAACATTTGATTCATGCAGCAATTTAGATGAACCTCAAGGAAATTATATTGAGTGAGAAAAGTTAATATCACAAGAATACATACTGCATGGTTTAGTTAATGTAACATGTATGAAATACACGTTATTATTATTAAATAATATATATTATTTTTTCTTATGCTCCACCCCCTAAACAACCTGTACTTTGTAAATTGTGGGGAACTGATATAGGTTTAAGCCTCGGACTGACCTGTTGGCAAAGTCACAAACAATTCCCAGCTTAGAGGGCACAGTCCTCTTAGGATAATTAGGCTTGACCTTATAATACTCCCTAGATCTTATCTGGGAAGCTAATGGGCTGAGGGAAGTGCAGGAAGTGTAACTATGGTGGAAAGAAGTGAAACTCACAAGAACTGTGTAACTATGGTAACCACTACCTTGTTTACCTCTGACTATAAAAGGTTGATGCTGCCAGAGCACCAGTGGAATTCTTTCCTCTTGAGTTGGACTTACCCTCCTGACCCTCAATATTCCCAAATTATCTCTTGTCTTTTCTCTTTCATTTGTATGTGGCTCCTCTTCCAGATCCTGAACCCTGAACCACACGGGATGTTGAGGGAAACATTTACAACAGTAAATCCCTTCCTCATGTATTCATTGTGATCAATAAAATAGTCTCCCAGAAATACTTTATATTTTATTTAACAACATTGAGTTGACTAGCTCTTACAAAAGGCTAATAATGTGCTAAGTGCATTTTACAAGTATTAGCTCATCAGATGCTGGTAGTGGAGGTCTGCTCACTCTACAAATGGACAACCAAGCACAGTGGGTTTTGAGTGACTTGCCACCCGTCACCCAGCTAGCCCAGCCCATTCCCTCTCAGACCTCATGAGTAATTCCCAAATCTACATTTCCATCTCTCTGCCTCAGTTTAAGTTCAAGCCTTATCAGTCTTATAATAAGTGATTGCAAAATCTTATTCACTTTCCTCACTGTCTCTTTTCAAGTCAGTTTTCTCTCAAAATTGCTGATTTCTACAAGTTTTGGACCAACATTCTTACTAGTTTTATCATTCGTTGATCTTAAATTCCTACACTTACACAACCGTACTCAATAAGCTTTCATTCATCTAGCCACTGATTTAACTGTTCCCATTTCATAAGTGCCTGACCAATGGTTTCTATGCAATATGATATGGCTTCTTACTGCCTTTGGGACAAAGCTCACCTCATTAGCATAGAAAACAGGTTGGTCACCACTGTTTCTCATCAACCTTTTCAGTCTCCTTCTGTTTACTCCAGTAACACAGCCTCCATTTTAGCCACCCTTAATTACAGTATTTAGCTTTCCACATGCACTTTGAAGGATCTAACTTGGATGACGGATGGATAGATGGATTGAGGGATGGATGGATGGATGGATGGATGGAAGAATAAATGAATAGATGGGTGGTAGATGGTATTGGGTAAGTGGATGGTTGTTGGATGAATGGGGTAGAATGGAATGGATGGTTTTAAGATAAAAATTGAATTTGGAAAATTTGAAGTGGAGCAGAATTGATTGGGATCTAAAACTAACAGTTATTAAAAATTTACTCCATTTTAGAAATCTTAACTACTTATTATCATGTGAACGAAACCAATTGGAAAATATACATACTTTACCATTTCAGCTACATGACTCTAGAAAAGGCAAAACTGTGGAGACAGAAAAAAAGATTAAAGTTTGCCAATGGTTAGAGAGGAAAGAAAAATAAATAAGCAATGTACAGAGGATTTTTAGGGCAGGAAAACCAGACTGTACGATACTATAATGATAGATACATGTCATTATACATTTGTCAAAACCCATAGAGTACACCACACTAAGAGTGAATCCCAGTGTAAACTATGGATTTGGGGTGATGATGATGTGTCATCGTAGGTTCATTTATTGTAACAAAGCTACCACTTTGATGGAATATGCTGGCTGTGGGGGAGGCTGTGGATGTTTGCGCGCAGAGGGTACGTGTATACTATGTGTGTCTTCCTCTCAAATTTATTGTAAACCTAAAATGACTTTAATGAAATAAACTTTATTGTTTCTTTTAAAAAGCATACTCCTGGTGGATTGACCCATTTTTTATATTTTTCTAGATTTTGCAATTCATAAGAATCATCTGAGATGTTATAAAAATTCAGATTCCTGGCTTTCACTTACAGCAACAGACTATTTAGCTGCCCCTGGCTCTGATGTGAACTGGTGTGTGGACATGAGTATCTTCTAGGAATCTTAATCTTCTTAGATGATTGCAAAGACACCAGGGACATCAGCAACAGTGAACTCTGGCATAGAGAAAGGTTATGTAATGAGCATTGTGGGTAGTTTGAAGTTCAAACCACACAGTTCTTAATGAAATTGCTTAGACCCTTTATAAATCCATTATTTCCCACAGATAAGTAAATTGCCAAATTTACTAGAGGCCTGGTGCATGACATTTGTGCACTGGGGGTGGTTTTGGGGAGAGGGGGGGAAGCTCCTCAGCCCCGCAGCACCCTCTCACAGTCTGGGACCCCTTGGGGGATGTCTGCTTGCCGGCAGTCAGACATCCCCCATTGGGTCCTTAGCACTGCTGCTCACCAGCCATGAGCCCAGCTTTTGGCTGAGTGGCGCTCCCCCTGTGGGAGCACACTGACCACCAGAGGGAAGCTCCTGAATTGAGCATCTGCCCTCTAGTGGTCAGTGTGCATCACAGCGACCGGTCATTCCGCCATTTGGTCAATTTGTTTATTAG
>NW_005882305.1:0-5235 GCF_000147115.1 Myotis lucifugus | reverse complement strand
CAGACACACCTCAACTCATTAATCAGCTGAGTGCCCACATCATGCCAGGGGATCCTTAGAAGGATCCTGAAAGATAGGTGTTGTCATCATATTTTATCCAGGAGGAAATAACAGTGAAAAGGCCTAAAGTGTTCGTTGAAGGTCACAGAGGTAAGGAGTCGTAAAGGTGGTGTTGAAACCAGGCCCCACGTCCAAGTCCAGGCTGCTTTCCTGTGTTAGCAAAAATATAATTAGCCAAAGGGGGGAAACCCCAGTAGGCTGTTCTCTTCTGTGCTGGCTCAAAAAGTCTCAGCAAACCCCATGGGCTCTCAAGACCCCTCCGAAGTCCCTGCCCAGCCTTCCTACACTGCCCCAGTGGCCAGCCTTCCCCTGAGGACCCCTCCTGTGGCACCTGAACACCTTTCCACATCCCTCAGAGGTCTTGCTCCTCAAAGGCACCGTCTCTCCTTTGAGGTTCCCAGTCCCAGCCAGGAGTGATTGGCAAAGGGCAGTGGTGGCTTTCAAGGGGATGGGCCCTGCGCTCGCCCAGCATTTCTCAGACACGTGTGCAGGCTGAGACTGTTAGCGCGAAGCGAAGACATCTGCCAGCCTCACTGAGCGTCAGCTGTGTGTCCGGCCTCACTGAGCATCAGCTGTGTGTCCGGCCTCACTGAGCGTCAGCTGTGTCCAGCCTCATTATTCATCCCAAAGGAGTAGGCCATCCTTTACTTTTTGTTGTTGTTGTTAATCCTCATCCAAAGATATTTTTTCCATTGATTTTTAGAGAGAGTGGAAGGGAGGGAGGTGAGGGAGAGAGCGAGAGCGAGAGAATGCATACATCTCGACTGGGGCAAGGGATCAAATCTGCAGCCCAGGTACGTGCCCTTGACCGAGAATCGAACTTGAGACCCTTCAGTGAGTGGGAGGACACTCTAATCATTGAGCAACACCAACCAGGGCAGCCACCCCTTACTTTTGTTTTCTCATATATACATTATATATTTTTTTCTGATTAAATGTTTACAGATATGAAAAATAAAAAAGCCCCAAATATCACCAAAATATGTGATAAGAAAATCCTCATAATTTGTCCATCCACCCTACCCTCTCAGAAAATTATTAGTAACCATTTGGCATTTAAAAAAACACACACATGCCAAAACTGGTTTGGCTCAATGGATAGAGCATCGGCCTGCGGACTCAAGGGTCCCAGGTTCGATTCCGGTCAAAGGCATGTACCTTGGTTGTGGGCACATACCCAGTAGGGAGTGTGCAGGAGGCAGCTGATCGATGTTTCTCTCTCATCGATGTTTCTAACTCTCTATCCCTCTCCCTTCCTCTCTGTAAAAAAAAACACACAAACCAATAAAATATATTTTAAAAAAAACAAAAACACACACATATTTAACGGACTTTATTTTTTTAGAGCAATTTTAGATGCACAACAAAGGTGAGCAGAAGGTACAGAGGTTTCCCATATACTCTCTGCCCATCCCAGGCACAGCCTCCGCTGTCAACATCTCCTCAGGTGGTACATTTGCTACACTGCGAAGGGATGAGACGATGGCTCTCAATGAACTTCACTTTGCCACACTCACGTAATTGTGCAGTCCCCTCCCGTAGTGCATCTGGACTGGCTGGGACTGCTAACTAAAAGAATGAAGTGGAGATAGTGCTGTGCCCATTCTCGGCCTCACCGTTCAGAGGAATGGCGGCTTCCATTTCCTTTTTTCTAACAGCCCCTGGGAAATCGGCTGTCAAGCTGTGAGAAAGCCCACAGCCACGTGGAAAGGCCCCCCAGAGGGGAGAAGCCCTAACCTACGATGGGGAAGGAGAGAGAGACTCAGTCATTCTTGCACCACTGGCTTGAGCGCAGCCTGCCATGTGACTGCAGCTGCGCGAGACACAACAAGCAAGCCCAGCAGAGTTGCCCAGCTGAGTCCAGTCAACCCACAGAATGTAAGGTAATAGCAGGGTGTTGTTTGGAGTCATCGAGTTTTGGGTTTGGAGATCACTAGGCTGTGAGGGGAGTGACGCAAAGATACCCCGTATCCTGGATATTCTCCTGGCAGCGAGAGAACCAGGAGAACGTGGCAGACAAACACGGAGCAAGAAGTGAAGTTTCTGTAGCACAGAGGGCAGTTTCCCTTCACAGGCATTCAGCTAAAAGGCAGCCCTTCTGCTTGTTTTCCCTGGTCAACTACATTTTTCAAGAGCCTCATGATATGCAGCTTAAGTAAGTTCCTTAGGTCAAAATTCAATTTATTAAAAAACAAAAACTAAAGACAGTGACCGCATGGTGAAAATGTAAAGATAAAAATCGATGAATACATGAAATGGTCAATATTTTCTTTTGACCTCGGCAGCAGAGGTATAATAGGCTTTACTATTTACTAGAAAGGTTATTTTAAATAAAAGCAACCACGTAAAGACAAGACACTGAGCACACTAATTCTCTGAGCTTGGACAAGATGGTGAGCTCCTGCAGCCCTCTCTGGATGAGAGACCTTGCTTTCTCCTCCACACTTCTCACAATGACCGAGAGAATTTTCTCTCCTGCCCCAGGACCTTCCTACTGTTATTCCTGGATTAGCATTCAAACCCATGGCTGGCTTGGGGAAATGCCATGGAAATCAGCAGCTGCTGCGTCACCCAGAGGTGCTAGGAGCTAGCTTTCCCCAGGGTGGCTCACTCCCTAAATTCCTGTACATCCCTGCTCAGATGTCTCCTTATCAGCGAGACCTCACCTGACCGGCTTGATTAAAGCCCATTTCCCACTTGATGTCCCTCTACAGGATTCCCACTGCGTCACCTGTCTCCCTCCGCTGGAGCGTGGAGACTCGGTTACCGCGGCTCTGTCCTCAGTGCTGACAGCAGCCATCGGCACACACTTGGCATTCATAACTGTTTGTTGAATGAACGGGAGTGGAATGGCTGAGAGCTTACTTGCAGCTAAATGGAAATGCTAAGCCACACAGTGCACTGGATCCCTCTGCTTAGCATCACAGGCCATTCCTGCCGTTCTAGTAAGTCTTTACAGTGGCTGAGTTTCCTAAGTCAATACATAATTACCCTCTTAAGGCTGAGTGAGCATTTGAAAGGTCAATATCTAAATCGTTTTGCTGATCTGACATTTCTGCTGTTGACATTCTTGTTTAGCAAACATTGTGATGGGGCATACCACTGACACGCGGCCCGGGAGCGGTCAGGCTGGGTGAGCACTGAGCCCACGGGAAGAGGAGTGGACCGGGTGCCGTCCTAAACCCACCCCGAGGGGCCAGAGGGCTGAGCAAAGCCACTTCATCTCTTTGAGATTTTTTTCAGCCTTAAAATGCAGAAACCCCTGCAAGTCTACCTAGTAGAGATCCTGTGTTGGCCAAATAAGAAAACATGTAGTAGTGCTCTGCATCACGAAATGCAAGGTGGTAGACTCCTGTCACAGTAACAACCAGTCCTCAGCTTTTGAACACCTGGTATAACCAGGGGCCTCTGCTGCTACCATGAGAGAAGTCTACCCCTAACCTCACAAACAGGCTTTCCGTTTAGTTGGGGGAGAGGGGCAGCATGTACATAAAAAATGTGCTCATTTAACTAGCAATGCAATCATTTCCAAAATGTGCTCCAAATACTAATGCAATTTTTAACACACTTGGCTGACTCAGGCTGTATCCCGGCATGTTAGTTTCTATCAAGCAGTATGTGGAGCAATAGACCCCATATAGCAGGCACTTACCTGTTGGAGACCATCCCTCTGCATATATGTGTCCTCTTGGGCCTTATTCTTTTGTTCACATGGCTTTTAAAACATTTATATAATATATGAATATTTCCACTGGGAAAAATGAAATATAGAAATGTACCAAGAAAAAGAATAACTTCTCTTTTCATACCATCACACATTATATTAGCTTTCTCTTAAAACACACAATAAATTAGTATCAACAAGGGGGAGATAGCCGCTGGGGCAAGAAAAACTTTAAAACCATATGAGACGACTTTGCAGTCTTCTATGCAAATAATATCCTAGGGAAGTTTAGATGAGCAATATCGAACCCATCAGAGTTAGAGAGCGTAAGGAAACTAATCGCCATAGAAGAAACAGAGAAAACTATTGAGTAACCACATCAAGAAAAAGCACTAGGCCCATATGATTTCACAGGGGCATTTTACCAAACCATTCATCTAGTGAATTAAAACGGCAGGAAACTTTCTAATTTCTTTTATGAAGCAAATATAACACTGATATCTAAATTAGATATAGTCCAAAGAAAGAAAACTATTGGCCAATCATTCATGAATATTGTTTTTATTCATCATAAAAACACTCAAGAAGATAGTAATTAAAGAAAAATTTCTTAACATGGTAGAAAAAATGTATATATACATACATTACTCCTAAAGCTAGTTTCTTATTTAATGGAAAAACACTGCCGGCAATTCTTCTAGGATTGGAAACAAGACAAGGATGTGCCCTGTCCACCACTATTCAACATTGTATGAGAGGTATTAACCCATGCAATTAGACAAGATAAAGCAATTAGAGGTATCAGGATGGGTAAAAAAGTAAAAATATCTCTATTTGCAGATGATATGATAGTATACTGTACTTGGAAACTTCCAGAAAAATCAATGATATAATTAAACAATAAAAGAATTCAGTGAAGTGGCAGGATATAACATTAACATACAAGAATCAATAGCTTTTATATACACAAACAATAAACAGAAGACATAATGTTAGAGACAACCTCATTTACCATAGCAACTAACAAGATTAAGTATTTAGGATTAAATTTAACAAAAAAAATGAAGAAATGCTACAACACTACTGAAACCTATGAAAACAGACTTGAAAAAATAAAAAGACATCCTCTGTTATTGGGTAGAATCAGTGGACACTATAAGGATGTAAGTTCTTTCAAAGTTAATTTGTAAATGTAATGCAATCCCAATAAAAACACTAACAAGCCATTTTATAGAGTCAGAAAAGTTGATGCTAAAGTTTATATAGAAAAACAAACATGCAAGAATAACCAAAAAAACCCTGGAAAAGAAAAACTATGTGGGGACTAACTTTACTACCAATTAATACATATAAGTCACTATAATTCACACAGGGTAGTACTGGTAAGTTAATAGGCAAATGGATCAGTGGAATAGAACATAAACTTAAAATTAGACCCAAGGCCCTGGCCTGGTTGGAATGTCATCCCGTACACCAAAATATTGCAGGTTTGATTCCAGGTCAGGGTGCAT
>NW_005882304.1:0-5235 GCF_000147115.1 Myotis lucifugus | reverse complement strand
AGATATTTGTTTAATCTCTTCCCACCTTCCCACTTCCCTTCTCTCTGAGAATTGTCATTCTGTTCCATTTCTATGCCTCTGATTCTATTTCACTCACTAGTTTATTCTGTTCATTAGATTTCTTATTTGTTTAATTTTTAGATTCAATTGTTGATAGATATGTATTTGTTGCCATTTTGTTGTTCATATTTTTTATCCTTTTCTTTTTCTTCCTCATATTAAGGAATACCCTTCAGCATTTCACATAATATTGGTTTGGTGGTAATGAACACCTTTAGCTTTTTCTTGTCTATGAAGTTCTTTATCTGACCTTCAATTCTAAATGAAAGCTTTGCTGGGTAGAGTAATCTTTGTTGTAGGTTCTTGTTATTCATCACTTTGAATATTTCTTGCCACTCCCTTCTGGCCTGCATAGTTTCTGTTGAGAAGTCAGAAAACAGTCGTATGGGCACTCCTTTGTAGGTAACTAACTGCTTTTCTCTTGCTGCTTTTAAGATTCTCTCTTTGTCTTTAGCCCTTGGCATTTTAATTATGATGTGTCTTGGTGTGGTCCTCTTTGGGTTCCTCTTATTTGGGGTCCTCTGTGCTTTCTGGACTTGTAAGTCTATTTCTTTCTCCAGGTAGGGGAAGTTTTCTGTTATTATTTCTTCAAATAGGTTTTCAATATCTTGCTCTCTCTCTTCTTCTGGCACCTCAATAATTCAGACATTGGTATGCTTGAAGTTGTCCCAGAGGCTCCTTACACTATCTTAATCTTTTTGAATTATTTTTTTCTTTTTGCTCTTCTGGTTGGGTGTTTATTGCTTCTTCATATTTCACATCATTGATTTGATTCTCAGGATACTATAGTCTACTGTTGAATCCCTGTATAGTATTCTTTATTTCAGTCAGTGTATGCTTAATTTCTGACTGTTCCTTTTCCATTTTATTTTTTGGCATTCCCACTAAGATTCTTGAAGGTCTCACTAAGTCCCTTGGAGGTTTCTAGAAGATTTTTGAGTAACCCTATAACCGTGGTTTTGAATTCTATACCCAGTAGTTTGCTTTTTTCCATTTTTTTCATTCGTGACATGTTTCTTTGTCCTGTATTTTGGCTGCTTCCCTGTGTTTGTTTTTATGTATTTGGTAGAGCTGCTAAGTCTCCTTGAGTTGATAGAGTGGCCTTGTGTAGTAGGTGTCCTGTAGGGCCCAGTGGCACAGACTCCACAGTCACCTGAGCTGGGTGCTCTAGGAGCACCCCCCTTTGTGAGCTGTGTGCACAGTCTTGTTGTAGTTGAGCCTTGATGGCTGTTGGTGTCACTGGGAGCAATTGACCTCCAGGCAAATTGGCTGTGAGGACCAGCTGAGACTACAGTGAGAGTGTTGCTGTGCAGGAGACACCCTTATGGAGCAGGACTTGCTTCAGTGGGGCTTTGGTGCTCACTGAGTCTGCCCCTTGAGCGTGTCACTTATGGAGGTGTAGAGTTGTAATCTGGTATTGTCTGACACTGACCACTGGATACATTGGCTCTTGGATCTCCAGGGAGGTGTAAAGTCAGCCACTGCCTAAGGCCACCCAGCAAGAGCTACAGAGAGAACTGCAGATTCCTCCTCTTTGTATCGGGTTTGGAAGTGCCCAGACAAGGCCCAGCTGTGAAGCAAGGCAGGCTGGTGCTGGTGCTGGGTCTTGGGCTTTTTATTGATAGGTTTGGGGCTCCCTGGCCCAGCTGTAGCTTGTTTGACAGGTTTTAGTCTGAGCAAGGTCAGGCCATTCATATGCCAAAGCTGCTGGACACAGTTTGGGAGGGGGGTGTAAATTGGATGGGGTGGAGTCTTAGGGAATCACCAGTGCAGGGTCTTAGGGAATCACCAGGGCAGAGCAAACAGAAATGGCTGCCAGTCAGCCCTGGCACCGGGAAGGTCCCAGCATAGGAACAATGGTGTCTGTGAGCACCTTCACCTGGGAGAAAGCTGCCCCTGAGTTACTGTCCCAATGCCAGACAGTCCAGTTTCTCCTCGTATGTGTCTGTTTTCCCAAGAGCATCTCCCTGGTGCTGGAGCTTGTAAGTTCGGCCTTTTAAGAGGAACAGCTTTTAAGAAGAACAGCTGGGTCTCCAGCAGCCTGTATGTCACTGAGACCCAATATGAACTGGGTTTTTATAGCCTGTAGTTCTAACTGCCCGTAGGGACTTCTTTTCAAAGTTCTGGGACCCTGGGCTAGGGGTCTGGTGTGGGGCTGGGATCCCTTGCTCCTTCAGGTGGCCTCTGCAGAGATGATCTCCCTCCTGATTAAAAAAGCGGCATACCTGAGTGCCTAACCAGCCCGTTCCATGCCTCAGGACCTCCTATGAGTCTCAGCGTGCTTTCTTCTTCTCTAGTTGTAAGACTTCCATTCAGCCAGCTTTCCAGCGGTTCTGGATGATGGTTGTTCTGTATTTTTGTTGTAATTTTGATGTGGTTGTGGGAGGCAGCGAGTACAGGTGTTTGCTTACACCACCAGCTTAGTTCTCCCTGATTTTCTTTTTAGAGAGAGAGAGGAAGAGAGAAAGAGAGAGAGATTTGTTGTTCTACTTATTTGTGTATTCACTAGAGGCCCAATGCACGAAATTCATGCAAGAGTAGGCCTTCCTTCCCCTGGCTGCCAACACTGGCTTCCCTCTGGCATCCGGGGCCCATGCTTCCCTCTGGCTGCCGGCAGGCACCCGGGACTGGGGCTTCCCTTGCAGTCCCGACTTTGTCCGGAAGGTCGTCTGGAAGGATGTCCAGTCTAATTAGCATATTGTGCTTTTATTATTATAGATTAGTTGATTCTTGTGTGTGTCCTGACTAGGAATTAAACCTGCAACTTTGGCCTATCAGGGAGATGCTCTAACCAACTGAGCTACCTGCATATTTTTAGTAAAATTTAAAATATGCTGAGTGTAACAAGCACAACACCTAAAGATAAATTAAGAAACAGTTAAAACTCTTCCATGCCTCTCTTTTCATGCTTCCTTGGGGTATATCCCTCCATACCATTCTCTGTATGCAAGCAAACCTATAAAGTGCTCTTTGATTTTGAGAAGAGAACATTCTTCATTTCATCATGATATTCTTCATTGTAGAAGATTTTTGTATTCTAACAAAATAGTTTAAAACGAAATAAAAAGCTTTCTTGATGTTTCTTTGGGAAATGGAGTGATTCCGCCTTCTGAGGTAGAGCCATCCCACTGACTTAGAGGTTTCCGGGTCCCTGTGAAAGGAATCATGGAATTAACAGAAGGACAAGTGACTCTGGTTGGTAGAAGGGAGCCCTAGCATGAGTCAGGAGGGGAAGACTCGGGTTTGACTACCTTTAGCCCGTTAGCCATAAAAAAATCCTGTGAACATAGATTATTCAGCTGTGCCAAGATAATGCTACTCTGGAATAAAAATTATACTAAGCTATTATTTGCCACTGAAAGGTATACTAAAAATACATTTAACCTGATAACCCCATTCATTTTTTATTTGTAATAAGTAAGAATAAAAGAACAATATTCTTAGATGATATTCTCAAAGTACAATTATGTAACACTGATTTTTTAGAGCCTTTCAAGTGTCAGTGATAGTGGTTCCAAAGTTACAACATATTTTAAATATGACTGTGTGTGCATTTATATTTTGCATGCGTATCTCCGTATCTGTAATCAAAGACTATCTTGCCTCTCCGTGTGGAATGGATACTCTCCTTGGACCACTGATATTGTCAAGATTCTGAAGCTATTTACTAAAAATATGATGCTTGTTTTCTGCCTGATGTGTAATCAGTGGCAGATTTCTAACTGGTGTTAAAGGTGTTCACTACCTCACTCTACATATTTACAAACATGATTTGGTTTATACATATTCAGTTATTCTTGTACTTGGATGGATGTCTCCATAATGTTGATTTACAGGTGCAGTGGTAAAGAAATATGTGTCTGCATGGAAATCAAAGTAACACATGATTTAAGTATTAAATTTCAATTTTGATTGCAAGTTTGTTTTCAAGTAGTTTTACTTATTTAATAGAAACATAATTTACAAAATGGCAGTGTGCCTGTGATTTTATAAAGTTCAGTAAGGATAAGTTTAAAAGAGATGCATATAAGAGTGAAAATTTAACTAAGGAAATCTTGGGAGAATGGTATATATAGAATTCTGCAAAAAGAATAAAATAAAACGGAGCTTATAGTAAATTACAAGCTGAACTTTAGTCTCACAAAATTCACCGTTTGAGAAACGAAAAGAGTAAGCATGACACTGAGAGACAGTGAAAAACTGAATCCTGACAGGGCCCATCTATCAAAGGTCTGAGGAAACCTTTGTTTCCATGATGACTGTAGGCAGAATGAAATATTTTAGAAAATGTAGGACAATGTTGCCTTATCATCCTAAGCCCTCACCGTCATTGACTACTCTTCTTTATCTTAAAGAAATGTTAAGTTTTATATAATGCTACATGTACCTTCTACATCTTGGGAATGTGCTATCTGCATTAATCATCTACACTAATAAAAGAGAAACATGGTAATTAGCGTACGAACACTACCCTTCCCATTGGCTAATCAGCATATCCTTATGCAAATTAACTGTCAGCCAAGATGGCGGCCGGCAGCCAGGCAGCTGGAAGCGAACATGAGGCTTGCTTGCTTCAGTGACTGCAGACTCCAACGTTCCCCGCCTCACTTTCAGGCCTCTGAGCTGCAACTCTAAGAAACTATGTACTATGTTGCAAATAAGAAGCTAAACAAAACCCCAGAAACCAGCTTTCAGCGGGCCCAGGATCTCAGAGCTGGAGTTATACATTGTTTCGATTATAGAACCGAAACAAACCAGATGCCTGTTTTCAGCAGCGGAAGCCTCAGAGCTAGAGCCAGAGCTAAAGCTGGCTCAGAATGAAAATAAAAAAAAGAAAAAAAGGAGCGGTTGGGAGCTTCAGTCAACTGCCACCCTGAAAGCAGCCCTCAGCTCCTCGCCCAGACTGGCCAGGCACCCCAGTGGGGACCCCCACCCTGAAGGGTGTGTGACCAGCTGCAAACAGCCATCATCACCTCATCCAGGCTGGCCAGGCACCCCAGTGGGGACCCCCACCCTGATCCAGGACACCCTTCAGGGCAAACCAGCCGGCCCCCAGGCCTCTATCCTATATAGTAAAAGGGTAATATGCCTCCCAGCACCGGGATCAGCAGAGCCGTGAGCCTCCTGCACCATTCAGCGTGACAGGGGCAGCGCCTAACCCCCTGATCGCCCTGG
>NW_005882303.1:0-5236 GCF_000147115.1 Myotis lucifugus | reverse complement strand
GTGGCGGGTCTGATTTCTGGTCAGGGCACATACCCAGGTTGTGGGTTTGATCACCTGTTGAGGTGCATATGCAGGCATCCGATCCATGTTGCTCTATTACATCAATGTATCTTTCTCTCCCTTCTTCTCTGTCTAAATTTTAAAACAAAACAAACAAACAAAAACATATCCTCAGGTGAGGATTTTTAAAAAAAAGATTTTGAGATAAAAGCTAAGAGGATTGTCACCACCCGACCTGCACTACAAGAATTGCTAAAGGAAGTTCTTCAGGCTGAAGGGACAAGATCCTGATGGAAATTCAGGTCCCCGGTGCGAGGAGGAAGAGCAGCCTTCTGGTTGAAAAGCAGTGCATTATGGGCCCTATGCATTGCTCAGATTTAATCTCAGAAGGTGTTTTCTTGCATGTACTGCCCAGTCCAGTGTTTTGTTTTGTTTTTGATTTTTCCAATTTCTGTGAAATGCATGGCAGGATCCTGAAATCAATCTAGAGGATCGTACCCAGCACTTTGTAAGAAGTAGAACAGAATGGGGAATACCTGAGTACAGTGGGGCCTTGGCTTAGGAGTTTAATTCATTCCGTGACGGAGCTCCTAACTCAAATTACTTGTATGTCAAATCAAAAAGTGAACGAGTGAGACATGTGATGCTGGGCTGTTGTTGTGGCGTTCACTGTGACGTTCACTGCGCCAACTAGCGGTGGGGTATCTGAAGCTGGCTCATAACCCGAATTTTAGCTCGCAACTCAAAGCAAAAAATCGGCCGAGAGACGGCTTGTATCTCGAAAAACTCGTTAGGGGGGACACTCGTAAGTCAAGGCCCCACTGTACATGGGTACCAAGACTAACTATGAAGTTTTAACTTTATCTCAGACCTGGGAGGTTACATTATAAAATGTGGGGTTTGGCCCTAACTGGTTTGGCTCAGTGGATGGAGCGTCTGCCTGCGGACTGAGGGGTTCTAGGTTTGATTCTGGTTAAGGGCATGTACCTTGGTTGCGGGCACATCCCCAGTGGGAGGTGTGCAGGAGGCAGCTGATCGATGTTTCTAACTCTCTATCTCTCTCCCTTCCTCTCTGTAAAAAATCAATAAAATATGTATTTTTAAAAAGTGAGGTTTGATCTCTGAGTTCCAGTCCAAAATATTTGGAAAACGCAGCCCTAAGTTCACTGGCCTTTCTATTTCTTGCACGTTTCCAGTTCTTGCATGTTGTTGATACCTGATAACTTTCTGCATGTTTGCATGGCTAGCTTATTTTCAACTTTTTACCTTTGAGCTCAAGCATTACCTTATTACAAGACCTTTTCCTGCCTTTTCAGAAGATCAGGGTACTAAGTTCGTGTCAGCCTGAAATTTAAAAAAATTCCTAGAGCTAAAAGAACATCCAAAGTTGCTTTTGTACTTACCTCAAAATTGTATGTGGTAATCAGACCTTTCTCAAAACGTGTCAGTAATGGGAAAACTTATAGGAAACCAATAATGTATATTGGTCAGTCTGTTCTTGGTGGGAAAAGATTATTAGATGTCTCTATGTCTGTTTACCTGGAATTAAAATGCACAAATAAAGTATTGTTTTACATTAACTTTCTGCCTTCCATTTCTTGCCTCTTTGTTCCTGGGGGGAAATTTCTAATTTGCACTAGTTTTTTCTTTCCCCTGTTGAAACAGCTTTCCATTAATTCTGGAATTTCTTCACTTTTCAGTGGTCACATGTGAATATCCAGCGCTGGAGAATGGGAGACTGGTGTCAACACTTGAAAAGGGAAAATTTCAGTACAAATCAGAGGTTACGTTCCAATGCGAGGAGGGATTTTACCTTGCAGGCAGCCGCACTATTGTCTGTGGAGCCGACGGTAGTTGGGAGCCTAAGATCCCAAAATGTACTGAAGGTACAAAGGGGGTCTTTTTGTGTCTTTTTTGTTTAGATTTTATTTCTTTGACATTAAATATCAATGATATGGAATAATTGAAAAGAAACAGTTTTTTACAGTAACTGCATATCATATTCATTTCCATGACAGACGTATGACATACAATTTATGTTTTCATTGGGTCTTTATACATATACCACACAGGTGTCTAAATTTCTGTTTTCTGGCACTTCTTATGTGTAGAAATGTATAGCAATCATTTTCAGATAAATTGAACCACCATTTCACGTTCCCGCCAGTGAGATACGAAGGTTCCAATTTCTCCACCTCTTTACCAATACTTGGGTTTGTTGTGTTTCATATATATATATATATATATATATATATATATTAGTCATCATAATGTATATGAAGTAGTATCTCACTGTGGTTTTTATTTTCATTTCCAAATAATTAGTGATCATATTTTCATGTACTTATTGGTGTTTTGTATATCTTCTTTGGACACATGTCTCTTCAAGTCTTTTGCACATTTTTGATTTGGGTTTTTTCTATCACTAAGTTTCAGGAGTTCATTATGTGTTTTGGATATTAATCCCTTTTCAGATATATTATTTGCAGATATTTCTTCCTATTCTATGGATTGCCTTTTCACTCTGTGGATAATGACCATTGATAAAGTTTTTAATTTTGCTGAAGTCCATCCAATTTATCTATTTTTCCTTTGTTGTCTTTGCTTTTGGTGTCACACTCAAAAAATCATAGTCAGATTCAACATCATGAAGCTTGTCCTCTGTGTTTTTTTCTGTACATCTTATAGTTTTAGCTCTTATATGTAATTCTTTGATCCACTTTGCGTTCATTTTTGTATATGATGTACAATAAGGATCCACCTTCATTCTTTTATTTGTAGATATCCAGCTTTCCAAGAACCATTTGTTGAAAAGATTGCCCTTCCCCCATTAAATGTTCTTAGCACCCTTCCCTACAATCATTTGACTATATATGCACAGGTTAATTTGTGGTCTCTGTATTCTACTCAACTGGTCTGCCTGTGTTTATGCCTGTAGCACTGTGATTTTGATTATTGTAGCTTTTGAGTAAGTTTTAAAATCAGAAAATGTAAAATCAACTTCACTCTTCCATTTCAAGATTGTCATGGCTGTCCCTAGTCCCTTGAGGTTCCATATGAATTTTGTTTTGGATTTTTCTATTTCTGCAAAAAGCATATTCAAGATGGTGATGGGATTGCATACAGTCTGCAGGTTTCTTTGCGTAGCATTAACATCTTAACTACATCATCTCTTCCAATGCATGAGCACAGCATGTCTTTTCATTTATTTATATTGTCTTCTATTTCTTTCAGCAATGTTTTATAATTTCCAGTGTCGGAGCGTTTCACCTCCTGGTTAAGTTTCTTCTTTAAGTATTTTACTTTTTTATCCTCAACCAAGGATATGTTTATTGATTTTTAGAGAGGAAGGGAGGGAGGAAGGGAGGGAGGGAGGGAGGGAGGGGGAGAGAGAGAGAGAGAGAGAGAGAGAGAGAGAGAGAGAGAGAGAGAGAACATGGATTGGCTCCCTCCTGTATATGCTCTGACTGGGGATCAAATCTGAAAACTAGGTATGAGATCTTACCAGGAATCCAACCACAACCTTTTGGTGTATGGGACGATGCTCCAACCAACTGAGCCACTCTTATTTGATGCTATTGTAAATAGAATTATTTTCATTTTCTTTCTAGTTTTCTCATTGTTAGTGTAATGAAATGGAACTGATTTTTACTTGCTGATTTTGAAAACTGCAACTTTGCCAAATTTATTTATTAGTTCCAACAGGTGAGTGTGTGTGCATGTGTATGTGCATAATCTTTACAGTTTTCTACTTGAACTATCATGTCATCTAGGACAGAGGTAATTTGATTCCTTCCTTCCCAACTTGGATGCTTTTTTTTCTTTCCTAAATGCTCTGATTATAACTTTTGATAGTATGTTAAATAGAAATGTCAAACATGGTCATTCTGTCTTATTCCTGATCTTAAGGGGAAAACTTTTAGTCTTTCATCATCGAGTATGTTAGCTATTGGTTTGTCATAAATGGGCCTTATTATGCTGACATTTCTCTGCATTACAGAATAACCTCTAAATCATTTATTAAGCCCTCCTGTATCATTTAATTATAAGTAGAATCTCATTTAATGTATAGGCTAATATTGAGTCTACAGTAATGACAAATTTGCATTCTGTACCACAGAATATTGTCACAGGAAATGTTACTGGAGAGGAAGAAGAATGCTGATGACTGAATATAAATTTATAATATTTATAGTACTACTTTAAATGAAAAACATTAATATAATCTATATAAGGAAAATAAAATTATAAGAGATTTTGTATGAAGGCAAAATAATCCAAACCTATGAATTTGGGATCTGTAAGCTTTACTATTTTTTTACTCCTTTTTAAAGTTATTTTTTTGTTGTTGTTCTAGGAGATTCCATGCCCATGATGAATCACCAACTAGAGCTGATGACTGAGGTATTATTTTGGTTATTAACAACCCTCAATTATGAGACCTTAGAGTTCTCCATGGAAATATCATATTTCAATTATCTGTGGTTCAGGAAGAAACAGCCTGTCATGTGATAATTGACATTTGTATTTCATTTTATATGCAGATACCATGACAAATGGAAGCAGTAGTATGTGTAGACACATGCAGATAATACAGTTTTTCAGAGGTTCCTCAAATTCAAATTCCTAGTAGGGTGAGGTAACTTTCTCAATTGCTGTGTTTATTTGTAGGTTAAAATATATAAAACCTAACTTGCTTTCCATGTGATAGTGCTATTTTGTAATGGCAATTTGTAAATAAATTTTCTTTCTATTCATAGTTTGTATACACAAGCATTAAAATAAGTTTGGTTAGTTTTTTGTATAACAGGCTGGTGTATCACACTTTATTTAGGCTCACATAGTTCACACAATATATGTTGAAGGAAAGGATCAAGTATGGTTGTGGCAGTTACATGAAATATAAGGATTTTTGATAAGTGAGTGAAGAAAAGTATGTATTACTTTTCTTTACATTAGGCTAGTTTAATAAGGTTAGTCTTTTTATAAAATGCACGTTAGGCCGGTTAAGTTTCCCCTCTGAACACTGTGGTCAAACTGTCACTGTGCCAGTAAATTCAAAGCACCTTCATTCATTAAACATGTGATAATTTTTTGATGAAATAAAAAGAGCAAAGGTAAACATGCCAATGTATAATATGATCTATAAAATTTAATAAAAATAATGGCAGTCTGAGAGCAGAGGTACTATCGAACATTTCTAAGATTTAAGATTTTGTAGTATTATTTACTAGAG
>NW_005882302.1:0-5238 GCF_000147115.1 Myotis lucifugus | reverse complement strand
CCTAATTCTGTTCATACCCAGACGATCCTAGCACTTTTAGTCACTCTGTATTCGACATGGTTGGGACTTCACCTCCCAGGAGCCCTCCTCTGACACACTCTGGTGAACCTGTCACACCCCTTGGAAAGTGCAGTGCCCAGCACTGAGCGCACAGCACCCTCCCAGTGATCACCTCCCTTCCTCCTGACACCCCACTTCCTCTGACATAGTCTGATGGGAGAAAGTCACATTCTATTCTGACCCTTTCAGAACTTGCAGCCTATTAAGTTGCACACTGATTCTATGCAGTGCTATTCATTGCATGTGTACTCCCATGCATCTATCTCAGACAATGCGAATCAATGTGACACATCGTTGCCTGGAATCCAGAAGGATCCTCAGATTCCTTCTCAACACGATCTCCAGTCGGCACCGACAATTGACACACAGATACATTACAGCCTATCTGATATCTAAGTGCCAAGTTAACCCCCCACCCTATGCTGTACCTCTGCAGCCGCTTTTATCTGACAAATCAAAGGCTTTTACATTTGTCCTTGATTGAATTTATTGATATTAGATTTGGCCCATCACATCCAGTTTCATCATCTGCATTATCTAGTGCTTAATAGGACATGTATGACTCCATCCAAATATTTCCCTTCACCTTATTTTTTAGTATTGCTCCCTAATGGTTACTGGAGATTATCTATTTTATTATCTGATGTATTTATTTATTTTAATATATTTTATTTATTTCAGAGAGGAAGGGAGCAGGAGAGAGAGAAACATCAATGATGAGAGAGAATCATTGATTGGCTGCCTCCTGCATGCCCCCTACTGGGGATCAAGCCCGCAACCTGGGCATATGCCCTTGACCGGAATCAAACTCGGGACCCTTCAGTCCTCAGGCTGATGCTCTATCCACTGAGCCAAACCAGCTAGGACCTGATGTATTTATTGAATGGAGTTCCATGTTCTCTGTTTAAAGTATTTCCATCTCCTACGAAATTAGCTGCTTTATAAATGTACTAGTAGCCCAGTGCAAGAAATTCGTGCCCGGCCTGCACCCTCTCCAATCTGGAACCCTTCGGGCCTAAACTGGCAGTCGGACATCCCTCTTGCAATCTAGGACTGCTGGCTCCTAACCGCTCACCTGCCTGCCTGATCGCCCCTAACCACTCTGCTTGCCAGCCTGCTCGCCCCCAACTGCCCCCCCTCGCCAGCCTGATCACCCCCAACTGCCCTCCCCTCCTGGCCCGATCGCCCCTAACCGCCTCTGCCTTGGCCCTGTCACCATGGCTTTGTCTGGAAAGACATCTGGAAGGTCTCCCGGAAGGTCTCCTGGTCTAATTAGCATATTACCCTTGTATTAGTATGCTCAGTGGTCGGCAAACTGCGGCTCACGAGCCACATGCTGCTCTTTGGCCCCTTGAGTGTGGCTCTTCCACAGAATAGTGACTTCTGTGTATGGGCCACGAAGTTTCAATCGCACTGTGCAAAGAGCCGCATGTGGCTCACAAGCCACAGTTTGCCGACCACTGGTATAGCTAGAGGCCCCGTGCACGGGTGGGGGCCAGCTGGTCTGCCCTGAAGGAGGCCCCAGATCAGGGTGGGGGTTCCCTTGCGGGGCAGAGCCGGCCTGGGCGAGGGGCTGAGGGCTGTTTTCAGGCTAGCCACACATCAGTAATTGGAGGTTCTTCTTAGGAGCACTAGACCTTTTGTTTGTTTGTTTAAATATATCTTTATTGATTTCAGAGAGGAGTGGAGAGGGAGAGAGAGATAGAAACATCAGTGATGAGAGAGAATCATTGATGGGCTGCTTCATGCACGCCACCTCCTGGGGATCGAGCTCACAACCCAGGCATGTGCCCTGATCGGGACTCAAACAGTGATCATGATCTCATGGTTCATAGGTCGACGCTCAACCACTGAGCCATGCCAGCGGGCGGAGCACCAGGCCTTTTGGGGAGTTGCATTTCAGTGCACTAAGTCTTTGGTCCCTGAATCAGTATTTCAGTCTAATGGTGTCTTAGTGGCTAGAAATTCAGATTTTTACACACCCGGAGTAAGCCCACTTTTACCGATCACTCTGTCACAGAGGGTCAGACCGTATTAAGGAGATCTTGAGTCACAGACCAGCCTCCCCATAGACATGCAAACACACAGTCTAGGAAACAGATATGATTCACATAATTCCTTCACCTCTCCCTGTCCTTTATCCAGCCACCGTATTATTGGGGGACGTGATACTCGGCTAGACAGTCTATACTCTAATTGAAATTACCCAAAGACAACAGTGTGATGAAGTGGTTTGAGCATAGAAGCTGCAAAGAGAGATCCATTTTCCAATCCAACTAGGAGGTTAATGATTATGTGTCACTTTGGAAAATCATCACCTCTTTGTTGTGATGAAAACTAAGTCCAAATGCATGTTACTTTGTGTTGGGTCAGAGCCTCTAACCTTTAAGGGGAGAGGTCAAGGCCTCATTCCCACCCTGCACTCCCACCCCTAGGAAGGAGCTCCAATAAAGGACAAAAGAGTGTCTCAAAGATACATAATTTGGAAACATTCATAGAGACTGGGACTTTCCAGGGAAGGAGAAACAGAACTCAGAAAGTCCTGCGCGCGCGCACACACACACACCCCACAAGTATAGGGAAGAGAGGCTTGGGGTCCCTCCAGATCGTGGGGTACTCTCCTCTAACAGGCCCAGCAGGGCTCCTGTGGGACCCAGGTTAGGGAAGGAAGGAAGCCCACAGCATGCAGATTGCAACTGGCTCTTCTATGGGCCTTAGCATGCGAGGAAGAAAGAAATTCGAAGATTCCCAAACTATCCTCCTCAGTTTATCAACAGGAGATACCTGGTAGGAATTTGGGGCACTTTGTAGCAGGAATAAAAAGAGTAATTTGTCTTCATGGTCCTTTACCCCAGGAACCAACCATCTCCACAGGGGCTAAGACTTGGACTGTGGGGAGATGGAAACCCATCTTCGAAAATATTGAACATTCTAGAACCGGAAGGCACTAGAATATCTTGGCTCAGTCTCTTTTTCTTTTCATCGATTTTAGCAAGACAAACGAAGAGAGAGAAGAAACACCGATCTGTTGTTCCACTTATTTATGCATTCATTGGTTGATTCTTGTTTGTGACCTGAACTAGCAACCTTGGCTTATGGGGGATGACCCTCCGACCAACTGAGCTCCCCAGCCAGGGCTTGCCTCAGTCTTGTACCAACTGTGTGCCCTTGAGCCTCAGCTCCCTCATCTATAAAGTGGGGATAATGCTACTACCCACCCTCACAAAAGTGGTAAGAATTAAAAGGCTAGAAGCTCATAAAGAGTTTATCAGTAGGGAACTCAGTGCGAGGAGCCAGCTCCTAAAATATTACCATTGTGATTCTAATGCGCTTTTCAAGCTGAGGTTAGAACCCGGGGATTTGGTGTCTGCATAATCAGGACTTTTAATTCATATTATAAATACCCACATGGAGCCTGAGAAAGGTGAGCATTAGAGGAGGGACACCCTGGGGCAGCCTCCAGGGAAAACAGTTAGTAACAGGACGCTTCTGGGTAAGGTCACAGCGGTTTCTATCTCCACCCCCAGCAGCTGCTCTGAACCTGGGAGAGAATCAGTGCTAGGTGCTGGTGCTAGAAAAGAAAAAGTCACAAAATCCCTCACCTCCTGGTGCTTATGTTCTAGTATGGAGAGAGAGAGAGAGAGAGAGAGCAAATACACAAATCATTACAACTGTTATACAGGAATGTGTCCTGAAGAAACAGGGAAACACAGAAGGGAGGAGGGTGCTTCTGAGGTGGGACTTCAAGTGGGCTAGAACAGTGGTCGGCAAACTCATTAGTCAACAGAGCCAAATATCAACAGTACAACGATTGAAATTTCTTTTGAGAGCCAAATTTTTTAAACTTAAACTATATAGGTAGGTACATTGTTATTAACTTAATTAGGGTACTCCCAAGCTGGCCTTTGCTAAAAATGTCCTCAATCTGATTGAGGTACGTTCGCTGAGGTCGACCCCTTCCAACTCTCCTATCCACACTCGTCTTGTATACTTGTTTCAGATAGATGAGTGTGGATGGGAGAGTTGGAAGGGGTCGACCTCAGCGAATGTACCTCAAAACAATGTACCTCCCCCCGCACTGGGTATCCCATGGCCCGCCTGCGCCACATCTCCGGTCACTGACCGACACCCCCCACTTCTTCTAATGCCACTTCTTCAAAATAGACTCTCCCTTGCCCTAACCGGTTTGGCTCAGTGGATAGAGCGTCAGCCTGCGGACTCAAGGGTTCCAGGTTTGATTCCCATCAAGGGCATGTACCTTGGTTGCGGGCACATCCCCAGTGGGGAGTGTGCAGGAGGCAGCTGATTGATGTTTCTAACTCTCTATCCCTCTCCCTTCCTCTCTGTAAAAAAATCAATGAAATATATTTTTTTAAAAAATTAAAAAATAGACTCACTCAGGCCAAAAACTGACTTCTGCGCATGGGCCACGAAGTTTCAATCGCACTGTACTGTGCGCCCACACGTGGTATTTTGTGGAAGAGCCACATTCAAGGGGCCAAAGAGTCGCATGTGGCTCGCGAGCTGCGGTTTGCCGACCACTGGGATAGATGGTCTCCTCAGAGAGATGGCATTTGAGCTGAAAATTGACCCCAACGAGGAGCAAAACAGATATGTAGTGCTGGGGTCCAATCCCAGCGGGTCCAGGGGTCCCCAAAGGTGTGGACGGAGTCGGCGAAGAAGGGATGACACGAAGACAGCCTTCAGTTGATCAGCAGCCTAGTCAGGACCTCTAGCCAGGATCTCCAGCCAAAGTTCTGGTCGGAGTTCTGGTTAGGAACTGATCAGGATCTGATGTTTATTGTCTTGTTACATCCGTATTTATACCAGCCGATTTTAATCCTGTCAATTTCTATTACAAAGGTTAGGGCGTTTCTTATCTCCATTCCAGGGAGTAAAGATTATGTAAGCTTAACTACCCACCTGGTGCTTAATTAAGGGGTTGTATCCCCTCCCTAACCCTCAGGGAAAGATCCCCACCTTGGAAACAACTTATCTCAGAGAGGTGACCTAGGTAAAAACACAATGGCGCTAAAGGGGCCAAACATATTAAGAACAGTATGCTTATATACGCCAGGTCCTTTGAAACATATTCCTGTGCAATGTTTCTTTTCTTGCAGCGATCTGTGTTAAGCAGTAAGGATAGACCGGCTCCCGGCAATTCCCCCTTTTCTATTT
>NW_005882301.1:0-5238 GCF_000147115.1 Myotis lucifugus | reverse complement strand
GGTTAGGGCAGTGGTTGGCAAACTCATTAGTCAACAGAGCCAAATATCAACAGTACGATTGAAATTTCTTTGGAGAGCCAAATTTTTTAAACTTAAACTATATAGGTAGGTACATTGTTATTAACTTAATTAGGGTACTCCTAAGGCTTAGGAAGAGCCACACTCAAGGGGCCAAAGAGCCGCATGTGGCTCACGAGCCACAGTTTGCCGACCATGGGGTTAGGGGATAACCTACTTTGACAGGGTTCTCAAGGAAGGTATTACATTTGAACTGAGAGCTGAAAAATTAGAAGAAACCAGGATAGGAGAAGAGTCTTTTCAGGAAGTAGAACAGCATGTATGAAGGTCCTGGGGCAGGAAAGAGCTCAGTATGTTCATGTAACTTAAGGGAGGAAAGGAATGTGAAATCTAAAGAACAAATAAACTGATGAACAAAATAGATCCAGAGACATAGATGCATGGAACAGACTGTTGAATCTCAGAGGGAAGGCCGGGGTAGGTGGGTGGGTGAAAAGAGATCAACCAAAGAACTTGTATGTATAACCCAAGGACATAGACAATAGGGTGAGAAAGGCCAGGGGCAGAGAGCAGGTATGGGCTAGAAGGAGTCAATGGAGGGAAAAGGGACATCTGTAATACTTTCAACAATAAAGATTAAAAATAAGTAAAGGGAGAGAAGGAAAAAATAGAAGCAGAACAAATGTAAACCTAAATTGAATAGGAAATTTAGGAATTTTGAAAACCTTCTAAATTAATCTTAAGTGTTATCTAGGTACGAGATAAAACAAATCAAATACTAAGTAAATTATGCTAATACCCATCATCAAAATAGCATTATCAGGAATACAGGGAGGGGCTGAGGGGGAAGGCCTGAGGAGAAGGAGACCCTAGAAATCATGGGCAGGGAGCTTCCTAAGGTCGGCCATTCTCCCAAGTTGTCCAATCTTTGTCAGTGGGAACCCTTCAAATTTATTCTTCAGTCCTTCTGACAAATTCTAGAACTCTTTGATCGCAACCTCCTGTCTGGTATGTCAAGATGGTCTATGCTTCTCTGGTACATTTCCTGTCCCAGATCTGGAATCAGCCAATTCAGATCCAGGACCACAGATTTTTTTACTTAACTTGTTTATATTGAATATGCGTACAATACTTTAGCCTATTACTATCACTACCAATTATGATTACTGAAAATAAATGCAAAAAATTAGGAAGCAAGTGATTCCACAAAATGGAAGAGTAGGTAGAAACTGCACTCATCTCCTTCCATGGCCACATTAAAATTATAACTAAATTATAGAACAATCAACCTATATAACCATCTAAAGTCTGGCTGAGCAGAAGTTCTATAACTAAGGATTTACAGAAGCCACGTCGAGACTGGTAGGAGAGGTGGATATGCAAAATGAGCTGGCCCTGCACCCACATGTCGGGGTTGAGGATCCAAAGGAATATCTCAGCTGTAGAGGGTACCCTGAGGAGCAAGGGGTCTCAGCCCCACTCCTGCATCTTCAGCTCAGAGCACCAGTGTTGGGAAGAGGAGCCCACATTACATCTATCTGAAAGTCAATAGGAATTCCTTTTCACCAGGTGAGACAGAAGACTGCTGGAAACACTTGTAAACATTTATGCACCCAACATAGGAGTACCTAAATATAGAAAGGGAATATTGGTGAACATAAAGGCAGAGATCAATAAGAATATAGTCAGAGTAGGGGATTTTAACACCCCATTGACACCAACGTATAGATCTTCCAAACAGAAAATCAATAAGGAAACAGTGTTCTTAAATAACACACCACTCCCGAAGGACTTACCTGAAATTTTCAGAACATTTCACCCTAAAGCAGCAGAATATACATTCTCTTCAAGGGCTCATGGATCATTTTAAGAAGATTGAAAGCCTATCAAGCCTCTTTTCTGACCACAATGGTATGAAACTAGAAATCAATTACAAGAGAAAACAAAAAAATCTGAAAAACACACAAACACATGCAGGCTAAATAACATGTTACTAAATAATGAACTGATTAGCAATGAATGTGATCAAAGAAAAAAAAATGAAAAGATTCCTTGAGGCAAATGAAAACACAAGAGAGAAACCAAGATGGCGGCATAGGTAAACACTGGAAATTGCTGCCTCGCACAACCACTTCAAAAATACAACTAAAAGACAAAACGGACATCATCCAGAACCACAGGAAGGCTGGCTGAGTGGAAATTCTACAACTAGAAGGAAAGAGAAAAGCACACTGAGACTCAGAGGAGGTGCGGAAGTAAAGTGCAGAGGTACGGAGGCGCACGTGGAAAGGGCTGGCAACTGAGGACACGGTTGTCTTTTTCAATCCGGAGGAAGTCTCAAGCTCCCAACTGCTCTGAACTCCAGTTCCGGGTGAGTCTCTGGGGACCCAGACTCATACCGGGAGAAACTGGACTGTCTGGCATCAGTCGGAACTCGAGGGCGGCTTTCTCTCAGAGGTGCTTGCAGCAATTACCGTGGGGCACTGAGACCCGGGGCCTCTTAGGGCAGGACTGAGGATCAGCCATAGCTATTTGCTCTGCCCTGTTGATCCCCTGAGACCCCACCCCACCCAAGCTGTGGCAGAGGCTTTTGCATATGAAAGGCCTGGCCCTTTGCAATCTGAAAATTACCGAACAAACTGCAGCTGGGTCAGAGAGACCCAGAACTTCCAAAAGAAGGCCCAAGGCCCCACAGCAGCTTGCATTGCTTCACAGCTGGGCCTCATCTGGGCACCTCCAAATCCCAAACAAAGAAGAGGAATCTGCAGATCTCTCCATAGCTCCTGCTGGGTAGCCTCAGGCAGAGGCTAAATTAGCACCTCCTTAGAGATCCAAGAGCCAGTGTACCCAGTGGTCAGAGTGGGACCATCCAGATTACAACTCCTCAGATCCATAAGGGACACACTCAGGGGGCAGACTCAGTGACCACCAAAGCCCCACTGAAGCAAGTCTTGCCCCAGAAGGGTGTCTCCAGCACAGAAGTTCTCCCACTGCAGACACAGCTGATTCTCACAGCCAATTGGCCTGGAGGTCAATTCCTCCCAGTGATATCTACCACAATCAAGGCTTAACTACAACAAGACTGTGCACAAAGCCCACAAAGGGGTGCACCAAGAGTGTCCACCTCAGGTAATTGGGGAGGCTGAGCCACTGGGCCCTATAGGACACCTAGCACAGAAAGCCACTCTATCAACACAGGGAAGCATAAAAGATGCAGAGACAAAGAAACAGGTCACAAATGACAGAAATGGAGGAAAGCAAACTACTGGATATAGAATTCAAAACCACACTTATAACATTTTTCAAGAATTTTCTAGAAACTGCCGATAAATTTAGTAAGACCCTCAATAAGTCTAGTGAGACCCTCGAGGATATGAACAAGGACCAACTAGAAATTAAGCATACACTGACTGAAATAAAGAATATTATACAGAGTTCCAACAGCAGACTAGAGGATCGCAAGAATCAAGTCAAAGATTTGAAATATGAAGAAGCAAAAATCACCCAACTAGAAAACAAAAAGAAAAAAGAATCCAAAAATATCAAGATAGTGTAAGGAGCCTCTGGGACAACTTCAAGCACACCAACATCCGAATTATGGGGGTACCAGAAGAAGAGAGAGAGCAAGATATTGAAAACCTATTTGAAGAAATAATGACAGAAAACTTCCCCTACCTGGTGAAAGAAATAGACTTACAAGTCCAGGAAGCACAGAGAACCCCAAACAAAAGGAACCCAAAGAGGACCACACCAAGACACATCACAATTAAAATGCCAAGAGCAAAAGACAAAGAGAGAATCTTAAAAGCAGCAAGAGAAAAACAGTCAGTTACCTACAAGGGAGTATCCATACGATTGTCAGCTGATTTCTCAACAGAAACTTTGCAGGCCAGAAGGGAGTGGCAAGAAATATTCAAATTGATGAATACCAAGAATCTACAACCTAGATTACTTTACCCAGCAAAGCTATCATTCAGAATTGAAGGTCAGATAAAGAGCTTCACAGATAAGAAAAAGCTAAAGGAGTTCATCACCACCAAACCAGTATTATATGAAATGCTGAAAGGTATCCTTTAAGAAGAGGAAGAAGAAGAAAAAGGTAAAGATACAAATTATGAACAACAAATACACATCTATCAACAAGTGAATCTAAAAATCAAGTGAATAAATAATCTTATGAACAGAATAAACTGGTGAATATAATAGAATCAGGGGCATAGAAAGGGAGTGGACTGAATTCTCAGGGGGGAAAGGGGTGTGGGGGGTGCAGGAAGAGACTGGAAAAAATCGTGTACCTATGGATGAGGACAGTGGGGGGAGGAGGGGGTAAGGGCAGAGTGTAGGGTGGGAACCGGGTGGAGGGGAGCTATTGGGGGAAGAAAGACGAACAACTGTAATAATCTGAACAATAAAGATTTAATTAAAAAAGAAAAAAATGAAAATGAAAACACAACAACCTAAAGTCTATAAGACACAGAAAAAGTAGTTCTATGAGGGAAACTCAGCATTATAGGCCTAACTCAAGAAATGAGAAAAATCCCAAATAAATAATCTAATCTTACACCTAAAGGAACTACAACAACAACAAAGTCCAAAATAAAGAGAAAGAAGGAAATAAAAAAAGATTAAAGCAGAAATAAATGAGAGTCTAAAAATATATACAAAGAAATCAATGAAACTAAGTGCTGATCCTTTTTAAAGATAAACAAGATTGATAAACCTTTAACGAGAATCATTAAGACAAAAAAAGGAGAGAACCCAAATAAATAAAATTAGAAATGAAAGAGGATAAATAACAACCACAGCAATGCAAAGGATGATAAGAAAATATTATGGTTTTACCTGGTTTGGCTCAAAAAAAAAAATCAATTGAAAAATATCCTCGGGTGAGGATTAAAAAAAGAAGAAGAAGAAGAAGAAAGAAAATGTTATGAAAAACTATATGTCAACAAATTAGACAATCTAAAATGAATGAATAAATTCTTAGAAGCATACAATCTTTCAAAATTGAATCAAGAAGAAACAGAAAAACTGAACAGACTGATTACATTCAACAAAATTGAAGTAGTAATAAAACAAACTCCCAACAAACAAAAGTCTAAACTGGATGGCTTCATAGGTGAATTTTACCAAACGTTCACATACATACACTATCTCTCAAACTAGTCAAAAAATTTAAGAGAAAAGGAGGATCCAAGCTCATTTCTGAGGCCAGCATTT
>NW_005882300.1:0-5240 GCF_000147115.1 Myotis lucifugus | reverse complement strand
GCCTGGTGAGTGTGCCAGGCTCCAGGGATGTCCCTGTGAGTGTGCCAGGGCACCAGGGATGCGCATGTGAGTGTGCCAGGCACCAGGGATGTGCCCTGTGAGTGTGCCAGGCACCAGGGATGCGCCCTGTGAGTGTGCCAAGCACCAGGGATGTGCCCTGTGAGTGTGCCAGGCACCAGGGATGTGCCCTGTGAGTGAGCTAGGCACCAGGGATGCGCCCTGTGAGTGTGCCAGGCACCAGGGATGAGCCCTGTGAGTGAGCCAGGCACCAGTGATGCGCCCTGTGAGTGTGCCAGGCACCAGGGATATGCCCCGTGAGTGTGCCAGGCACCAGGATGCTCCATGTGAGTGTGCCAGGCACCAGGGATGCGCCCTGTGAGTGAGCCAGGCACCAGGGATGCACCCTGTGAGTGTGCCAGGCACCAGGGATGCGCCCTGTGAGTGTGCCAGGCACCAGGGATGCGCCCTGTGAGTGAGCCAGGCACCAGGGATGCGCCCTGTGAGTGAGCCAGGCACCAGGGATGCGCCCTGTGAGTGAGCCAGGCACCAGGGATGTGCCCTGTGAGTGAGCCAGGCACCAGGGATGCGCCCCTGAGTGAGCCAGGCACCAGGGATGCACCCCGTGAGTGAGCCAGGCACCAGGGATGCGCCCTGTGAGTGTGCCAAGCACCAGGGATGCGCCCTGTGAGTGTGCCAGGCACCAGGGATGCGCCCTGTGAGTGTGCCAGGCACCAGGGATGCGCCCCTGAGTGAGCCAGGCACCAGGGATGCACCCCGTGAGTGAGCCAGGCACCAGGGATGCACCCCGTGAGTGAGCCAGGCACCAGGGATGTGCCCTGTGAGTGAGCCAGGCACCAGGGATGCGCCCCTGAGTGAGCCAGGCACCAGGGATGCACCCCGTGAGTGAGCCAGGCACCAGGGATGCGCCCTGTGAGTGAGCCAGGCACCAGGGATGCGCCCCTGAGTGAGCCAGGCACCAGGGATGCACCCCGTGAGTGAGCCAGGCACCAGGGATGCGCCCTGTGAGTGTGCCAAGCACCAGGGATGCGCCCTGTGAGTGTGCCAGGCACCAGGGATGAGCCTGTGAGTGTGCCAGGCACCAGGGATGAGCCTGTGAGTGTGCCAGGCACCAGGGATGCGCCTGTGAGTGTGCCAGGCACCAGGGATGTGCCCTGTGAATGTTAGCTGCTGGTGCTACTATTCTTGCTGCAACCAATGTTCTTCCTTCCTCTGCCCAGACCGGCTTGGCTTCCCCCTCCCCTCGGGGCCGGCAGCTCACACATATCATGCCACTCATTCCACTCGGACGGGCAATCACCAGGAGCCAGGCCTGGAGCGGGACCAGGGAGAAAGGACGGAGCTTTTGCTGCAGACTGAGGACCCCCAATGCCCTTCCCTTGCCACGCAGCATCGGTTGGAGCACCTGGTGCTAGGATCACCCCGCTTCACAGAAGACGACACTGAGGCACTGCAATCTGCCCCAGGTGATAGGCAAGGGGCCACGGGGTGACGGGATCTACAGCACCATTCTGGGCGCAAGTTTTAACCTACAGGCAACCAAGTCTCTCCTTCAATCAGCCCAAGTCAGGGTGGAGGAGATGAGACACCGGGTCTGGGCTTTCGGCCCCAGCCAGCAGGTGGGCATGGAGATCCCAAATCCCTCGCCCACTGACGGGCATGACCAGGTTTCCTGCAGGCAGGGAGGGGGACCAGGGGCTGTCAGCCCACCCCCGCGCCTCAGCTAGCTGCTTCCTGCACGCACTGCTGTGGACACCACCACCCCTGTGAGGGCCCAGGGCAGACGCTGAAGACGACAGACTTCACTTGGCATGAGAGGGGACGTCAGCAGTACCTCAAGCCTTCCGTGTCCATCGGAGAAGCTGGGAGAGACTGCCTCCCTAATTTTCAGTTCTCCAAAGGCGGAGCTGCCTGAGCTTAACCTCACGGGACCTCAGGAGGCTTAATGAGATGTTTGTAGAGTGTCTGGCGCTCCCTGGGGAGCAGAGTCAGGTGTGTGCAAGGTGCCAGCTGGAGGAACCCTGCCCCGTGTGTCAGCGAGGAGGGGAGTGGCCCGTTCCCCAGTGGAAGGGGTGGGGGGGGGGTGGCCCTTGAGTCCAGCTCTTCGGTCTGTAATGTCAAGAGCACCAGGGGCTCAGCAGCAGCCATGAAAGGACCCATTTAGAGACTGACCATCCGTTCAACCAGCCAACATGTGGGCCCTACTCCATCAGGGAGGGAGGGGACAGGAGCATTGCCCAGGCCTACATCAGCTCCTCTAACTGCCCCCGGCACACAGCAGGGATAGGTGCTCCTGCATCTACAGGAGAGGAAACAGCGGTTTGCTGTGATGGACAGCTGGCGGGATTGGCCATGCTCTGTGCTGGGTGCTCTCTCCCCGCCGGACCGGGCATGACAGACCTTGAGCTGTTATCGTCTCTGACAGAGAGGAACTAAGGCTCAGCTGTGCTCACCAACTCACCCACCACGTCCTGCCAGCAGGTGGGATCTCAAAAGGCTCAGACAGATTGTTTCTGGAGAGATTAAGTCTGCAACCAGGTTAGGCCTATGTGGAACCCCAATCCAGGACAGCTACACACACAGGAACAGCACTGAGTGCCAGAGTGGTTGCCTTAAGGATACTGGACCATCCTGGACTAGCCACACGGGCCTTACTGCCATCACAGTGCCCTTCCATGAGGCGGGCAGAGAGATTTCAGACAGAGGAGAGGCCGTGTGACCACAGAGGCAGAGTGGGAGTGATGCGGACACAAGCCAAGGGACACTTGGAGCCCCAGGAACTAGAAGAGGCAGGAGGGATCCCCCTGGACCAGCGGTTCTCAACCTGTGGGTCGCACCTCCTTTGGGGGTTGAACGACCCTTTCACAGGGGTCACCTAAGACCATCAGAAAACACATATATAATTACATATTGTTTTTGTGATTAATCACTATGCTTTAATTATGTTCAATTTGTAACAATGAAATTGGGGGTCACCACAACATGAGGAACTGTATTGAAGGGTCGTGGCATTAGGAAGGTTGAGAACCACTGCCCTAGAGCCTCCAGAGGGAGCACGGCCCTGTCCACACCTGCGTCTCGGACTCCTGGCCTCCAGAGCCGCGAGGATGAATGCCTGTTGCTAAGCCCAGCCTGTGTGTTTTGCTATAGTGGCCTGAGCGGACCAGCACACTCACAAAGCTGTCCAGGGAGCACACGGGAGCCTGGGTTCAATCCCGGTTCACCTCAGTTTCCCCATCTACAGAATGGGAATAACAATACTGCCCACCTCAAGGGGTGACCGTGACAGGTAAATGAGGGTTACCATGGGGCACACGTATATTAAAAATTATTCCTTGTTTACCTGAAATTCAAATATCACTAAGCATCCTGGTCTGCATGTGCTAACTCTGTGGACTAACGTGACACTGCACACCAACGTGCAGCACCAGGAAGCACACAGTCAGGCCGCAGGACAGCGGGGCTGCCTGCGTCGGGGCTCAGTGATGAGATCCGATATCAAAACTGAGAACAGAGTCATGATGATCAAAGTTCCAACAGGGGACAGAACATTCTGGAGAGCAGACAAGGTGCTTTGTCAAATGGCCTCATCAAAGGTGGGGGACGGGGATCTGGTCTGCCAGGTGCAAGCTGGGCTCGGCGGGGATGTGAGGCAGGCAGGCAGGGAGGAAGGCGGCAGTTTTAGAGGTCAGCCAAGATGAAGTAAAACAGCAGGTGCGGGCAGCCACCAGCTCAGGTGTCCGGGCTTGGCGCCCCGAGTGCCCACCCCGGGAAGCAGGTCCCGCCACCATGCAGTGAGCTCACTGC
This sequence comes from Myotis lucifugus, assembly GCF_000147115.1. NCBI lineage: Eukaryota > Metazoa > Chordata > Mammalia > Chiroptera > Vespertilionidae > Myotis > Myotis lucifugus. The sequence continues at coordinate 1,415 of NW_005882300.1, read as the reverse complement.
AGAGCCACCAGAGGAGGATGCCACCAGCACGTCCTCCACGTCAGTGGGAAGAGCTTGGGGCTGGGAGCAAGGGGGCTGACTAGCTCTCTGGTCTATCCATGGACAGCTCCCCTCGCAAGATGCTAGGAGTTTTGTGCACTGGAGGTTTGGGGGGACAGACGTGCCAGCTGGGCGGAGGCCAGGCTGCCCATGGGGTTGCAGCAGTGACCTGAGTGCTGGGTGTGACTCCAGCTCTACCACCTACTAGCTGGGACCCAGGACAAGTCACATGGCCCCTGGGGCCTCAGTTTCCCCATCTCTCCCAGGCCTTGTAAGGGCATGTGGCCAGCACTTAAGGGTTACTGACACTGGTGCTCCCTCCCGCCCCGCCACTAGCCTCCACTGAGGTCATTGTCAGTCATGGTAGTCGGCCCACTAGGCGGTCCTACAGGGCACAGTCCTGCCCAGCTGCTGAGGCCAAGGTGCTGCACTGGCATCTCTGAGCCACTGGCTCTGGGTGACCAGTTTCCGGCCCCATCCAGGCCGCCAGGAAGGATCCATTGGTTCAATCTTTACTGTTCCTTCAGGTGGCGGCACCAAGCCAAACACCTGGGGACAGAGGTGAAGGAGACAGCCCCTCCACACACCAGCTCATGGCCTTCGCCTCCACTCTCTCATCTGACGGCAACTGGATGGCAGGTCAAGCACAACTGAGATGATTATAAACAGGCGATGGGTGCCAAAGAGCTAGGATGGGGGGCGGGGTGCCGCTGAGCAGAGACCTGGGTGGGAGAGGCTGGCGAGCAGGCGTGTGGACGGGCCACAGTCTGCGTGCAGCTGTGCGGCGCCTGGTGGGCAAGGGCCGCTGCACTGCTGTTCCTACTGCCGTCACTAAGCCGGGCCTTGACCCTGAGAGCGGCCGAGGGGTGGGGGGATGGGGCATATAAGCAACAGAAACTGCCTGGGTAAAAGCCCGGGGCCTGCTTATCTTTGGGAAGTTTAAATTCTTATAAAAATGTTTAATTGTGTTGGGAAATATACGACTTGAGTGAAAGAGCAGAGCTGGAGGAAAGAAGCAATACTGTCGGCCGAGACTTGCTCTGAGTGAGCTCCCAGGGGATGCTGGCAGGTGGGGGCGGCTCCAGACTGCTCAGCCCAGAGGCAGCAGAGTCTAGGACCTGGCCCCTCTCTCCTCTCGGACAGACGGCCCCGATCTTGGGGTTCCCCTCACCAGCCTCCCAGGATGCCCGCGATGCTGCCGCCAGCTTCCCTGGCCTGAGGGACCTGGTGGCAGGGCCTCACCTCCTGGCTTTACCGGAACCTCTCCCCTCGCCCTCAACTCCCTGCTGCTGTTGTCCGCGTTCACCCGTGTTTCTGAAGATGAAATCATGCAAACTGTGTGATGTTCAAATTGTTCCCTCACGTATCAATCGTGT
>NW_005882299.1:0-5241 GCF_000147115.1 Myotis lucifugus | reverse complement strand
TGTGTTGTCCCCCTGAGCGGCGGTGGGGCGGGGCCTTGTGCGGGCAGGAGCGCGGAGAGGAGGTCAGGGCCTCCTGGGTGGGCTCCCCGCCTCCCTGAGCCCCCCGCCCCCCCACGCTCTGGGGCTGAGGGCTGGGAAGGGCTGAGCTGCAGGACGGGTGGCCTGGGCTGGAGATTTCCTGGGACCTAGAGGCACCGCCAGGTCAGGGGCCAGGACAGAGGACCCAGACCCCCGGACGTCGGGTTCTGCAGGTTGGGGTCCCCGCTGGCCCCTCATCTGGCCCTCTCCCCGCACCCAAGTTTCTTGACCTCGGACAGGTCAACCTATCCGGGTAGATCTAGGCAGATCTGAGAGACCATGTCTCTTCCTTATGGAAACTTCCTTTTCTTTCTCAGGACATTTTGTCCAGAGAAATTCAGAGGGCGAGGCCGGCGAGGCTCCGTGGCTGAGCGTTGACCTAGGAACCAGGAGGTCACAGTTGGATTCCTGCCCAGGCCACAGGCCCGGGTTGTGGGCTCCATCCCCAGTGGGGGGCGTGCAGGAGGCAGCCGGTCCATGATTCTCATCATTGATGTTTTTCTCTCTCCCTCTCCCTTCCTCCCTGAAGTCAATAAAAAAATATTTTTATGCCCTAGCCAGTTTGGCTCAGTGGATAGAGCATGGGCCTGTGGACCAAAGGGTCCCGGGTTCGATTCTGGTCAAGGGCACGTACCTGGGTTGCAGGCTCCTCCCTGGTCCGGGCGCCTGCAGGAGGCAACTAATCGATGTGTTTCTCTCACATCGATGTTTCTCTCTGTCTCTCCCTCTCTCTTCCACGCTCTCTAAAAATCAAAAGAAAAATATCCTCGGGTGAGGATTTTTAAAAAATCATAAAAATATATTTAAAAAAGAAAGGAAGAGAGAGAGGCATTCAGAGGACCACCGCCAGGAAGGGCCCAGCCACTGGGATGTGAGGCCCACGGCCCAGAGTTGACCATATAAATCACTTTTTCCAAGCGGAGCCAGGACGCCTGGTTTTAGCTCTCCCTCCAGAACAACCTTTCCAGGCAGCAGGTCTGACAAACGCCGGCCTGTTTTTGGTAAATAGCCCCCCCCCTCCCCCGTCCCTTCCTAGGAAACGCTGTGCTTTTCTGCGTCTGCAATGCCAGGCGGTGAGGGTAGCTTTTGGAATCATAACACAGCCAGGGCGTGTGTACCCAGAGGGCAGACTTTGCCAGGCGTGGATCCCGGTCCCGTCTGGCTAGTAGCCGGTCAACGGCACAGCCACCGCCTGGTGGTCCCAGCGGGCGTCACCTAACTTTACAAACGAGGAAACTGAGGCAGCGAGGAGGTGGGTGCTTGGCTGAAGGTCACGCCAATGGCAAAGCCTGGATGCGGAGTCGAGCCCAGACAGCTCGTCTCCGGAATCACATTTCACAGCCGCTGTCGCTCAAGGAAAAAAGAGAAATAAAGCACTTTTCATTACTTGCTTATTGAAAGTGACGCTAACGTGGTTTTGCAGGAGAAAACGTCGTTTTTGTTCATGTAACGACATTGTGCCGCATTCTAAAATGTAGCAGGAATGATACCTCCCAAATAGGCATCAATCTTTAGCTAAATTTCATTGAAACAGGAGCACGTGCGTGGACTCGGGGAAAACGGGGGGGGGTGCTCTTCAAAGAGGGAATGGACCTCATAGTCCAGCAAACTGGTTTTCATTGATTTTTTTAAAAAATATATTTTTATTGATTTCAGAGAAGAAGGGAGAGGGAGAGAAACAGAAACATCCATGATGGGAGAGAATCCTGGATTGGCTGCCTCTTGCACACCCCCTCCTGGGGATGGAGCCCACAACCTGGGCATGTGCCCTGACCGGGATTCGAACCCTGACCTCTTGGTTCATAGGTTGACGCTCAACCACTGAGCCACGCTGGTTGGGTGTTAAGTTAGAATTTAATGCAAGAGACGACCAAAGCAACACAGGACTGGGAGGTGAATTTTGGTTTGGCCGGGGTGGGCAACACTCGGCCCGAGGGCTGTGTGAGGCCTGAGCAACCGTTTGGTCTGGCCCTGCCAAGGCATTACGGGCGAGTTAATTAAATGTTTGACCAAGTATAGCGGGCTCAGTGCTGCTGGTGACAGGGGAAGTGTGGCTGGGACGCAGCCACCCCCACCCCCCGCCTGCGACGCGACATTCCTCTCCCCTCCCAGTCTCTCCCCCTCGGGTTTCTCAGCCCAGCTCCCCGAAGATAGGCTGCAAAGCACAGCACCGTGGGAAAGATTGATGGCAGCCATTCGCATGCGCGAGCAAGTGTGCGCCAGCCCGGAGGCCCTGCCGCCGCCTCCCCGGGTTATTTAGTGTGAAGGAGCACGCTGTTCCGAAACCGCAAGTACACGTTCCTCATAAATCAGACGTTCCCGAGCGCCTCTGGGACGGGCTCTGGGCAGGCCGTCACCGCCGACGCCTGAGGGGGTGGTCGGCCACCGAGAGCTGGGGCCGAGGGCTGGGTGTCAATCACACCCAGCTTCAGGGGGCCCAGAGAGTGAGCAATGAATGAATGAGTGAATGAATGAGTGAGTGAGTGAATGAATGAATGATTAAATATGCCGGTGACCAGCCTCTGAGCTCCTGGGGGCTGAGGTCGCAGTGTCTGAGGCTCGGCTGCAGGAGGTGACAGCAAAGACGGTGCCCTCAGACACATCTGAACTCAAAGTTTCCCATCAGTAAATCAAGACGTCTCAGCGTGGCTCAGTGGCTGGTCATCGCCCTGGGAACCAGGAGGTCAGGGTTCGATTCCCGGTCAGGGCACGTGCCCAGGTTTCTGGTTCGATTCCCAGTAGGGGGCGTGCGGGAGGCAGCCGATCGATGACTCTGTCATCGTTGATGTTTCTCTCTCTCTGCCTCTCCCTGCCTCTCTGAAATCCGTAAAAATATATTTAAATAAATAATAAGATAAAGACGGCGGGAAGCTGCCCCCCGGTGCCCCCTCGTGTGCCTGATCTTCATGGCCTTGTCTGCAAGGGTGTCCTGAGGAGGTAGCCCTATGCAGGCACCAGGAGCGGGTGACAGAGCCGCGGACGCACACTCGGCAGCCCCCTCGCCTGTCCTGCCAGGAGGCCGTCCAAGCCCAGGGCCAGCACCAGCGCCGGGTTAAACAAGCCCTCGGGAATGACCCGCGACAGCCCCCTTAAAACATGTCTGTGCTGACGTCAGGCTTCTGGGCTGGGACGTGGGCTTTTCCGCAGCGGGGAGCCCTGGCCTGGGCCTTTGCCAGCGCTCACTACTGTGTAATCTAATCTAATCGATCAATTAAATCCAAATAATTTTTAAAGAAGCTGTAATGACAGTGAGAGGATGGCAGGACGACGTGTGATTTCCTTAATGACGTTGATCGAAGGAAACCGTTCCCCGGGACTTGCGGGGTTTGGTCATCGACCCTGTGCTTCCATCCCCCGCGCTGAATTGTGCATCCGTGGTTGCCACGGGCGTGCCGTGGAACAAGCCACCGGCTGCGGTAAACACGCAGACACGTGTATTGGCTACCTGGCGGCCGGCCGGGGTGCCCGGATGTGCTGTGGTCCTCTGTGGGTGGCTAAGATGACCTGCTGTCCTCGGCGGCTGGCCGGAGTGTCTGGTAGAGCTCACAGATGGGCAGAGCAGGGGTGGAAGGAAGCACCTGCTGCCCTGGCCTGTTTGTCTTTTGTTGTTTTTAATTCTCACCTGAGGATATTTTCCCATTGATTTTTAGAGAGTGGAAGAGAGGAGGGAAAGACAGAGAGAAACACCGATGTGAGAGAGACACATCGATGGGTTGCCTCCTGCAGGAGCCCTGACCGGGGCCCAGGCCAGAGAGGAGCCTGCAACCGCGGTACGTGCCCTTGACCGGAATCGAACCCGGGACCGTTTGGTCTGCAGGCTGACGCTCTAGCCACTGAGCCAAACTGGCCAGGGCCTTAGCCCATTTGCATCCAGGCTGCTGCTGCCCCCAGACAAAGAACAGGTGTCCCCTCCTTTCCACACCAGGACCGCCGCCCCCCACCCCGCCCCCCGCAGGGACCTGCCCAAGCTCTCAACCTTCTTCCCCTCCCTCCGCTCCCTCCCCTTCTCGCCTTAGTTTCCTGGCACAGATGCAGGAGGGGATTGGCGACGTCGACTGAACAAGTCCCATATGGTCCTTCCCAGAGAAACTGTTTCTCAAGTGGATGCATTTAAACCTCCTCTCTTCCTGCCAGCGCTCCCCCGCCTGGCATCGCCACCGCTGCGGGCGGTCCACATGCTTCCTCCCCGTCTTCCCCCAGCAAGCGCACAAAGGAAGCAGGAATCGCGGCCGGAACAGGAAAGGTAGATAAAGGTGCGGGGCAGAGTCCTGTGCTGTTCTCACGGTCGGCCCGGCACAGTGCTAACCCGGCCGGGAAGGAAGGAGAGAGGAGGCTGAAAACTGGCTTTCACACCTGGCTTCCCCTGGGAGACGGGTGTCCCGGGGTCTGTGGCCCCGTGAGACGAGCCGTGATTAGAGGTAACCCTCAGGGTGACCGGGAAGCAGTGGCCCTGCAATGACTTTCTGCTAAGCTGCTCTCCCCTCTCCAGACGCCCGTGAATGTCCCAGACGATGCAAACAGGGCTCCTCCATCAGCCACTGAGCAATACTTAGTCCAGCCCGGCCGGCGTAGCCCAGTGGAGCATCGACCTATGAACCAGGAGCTCCCGGTTCACCCATGCCCAGGCTCGATACCCAATAGGGGGTGGGGCGTGCAGGAGGCAGCCGATCCATGATTCTCTCTCATCATTGATGTTTCTCTCTCTCTCTCCCTCTCCCTTCCCCTCTGAAATCAATAAAAATATATTTTAATAAATAAATACTTCATCTATTAGCTCGTCGGTGAGAACGGTTTCCCTTTGGTATGTGTGTCCAATGTCTGGTGGGAGGCGGGACCAGTTTTTCTCAGAACCTGCCAATCTAACCGCCTCTGTCAATCACATGTGTCCCAGGCATGGGATGCGGCACAGTAGACCCATAGGGTGAGGAGTCGGGCTCCAGCGGGTGGAGGGGGGGCAGTGGTCCAGCCTTTGGCAAGAAGCAAACCCACAAGCTGAGCAGGTCAGCAGCAGAGCTGGACAGGGCCTGCCTTCAAACCTCTTCTACCTGGACACGCAGCTGGACTACATTTCCCAGAACCCCTTGCTGCCCGGTATAGCCATGTGACTGATTCTGACCAATGGCGTGCAAGCAGAAATGATGGGCTTCCTGCCCGGCCTGGACC